>NC_068360.1:107234522-107449754 GCF_020536995.1 Dreissena polymorpha
TATTTTTTTTTAAGCATGGAAAGCTACCTACAAATTTGCATGTAGTTTAGTGAAATGATGCTGATTAGGAAAATAATTAATTAAATTATATTTGGATATGTGCCCATTAGAGGTGCGCAAGCTTAAAAAGGTAGAATTACCGAAATTCCCGTTCTTACACGTTGTAGCATGGATCGGGTATTGAACACGATACACGTGTGTATTAGCACCCTACTGTAGTCCCGGCGGGGTTATCAACTGCACCATTACACCGGTAAGCAACCAGGGGAATATCATATGAAAAAAGAACTATCATGCATGTTTGATTTGTTAAAGTGTGTCACAAAATTTCCCTAACTGCCGATGTCGGCTATAATTTCGGTATAAACATGCAAAGAAATTAACATATATATAATGTTAATGCCGATATGTTATTGGACATTTTGTATGTCAAATGTTCATTATTTGCATTAAAATTAAGACGATTGTATTGAACACGATACACGTGTGTATTAGCACCCTACTGTAGTCCCGGCGGGGTTATCAACTGCACCAATACACCGGTAAGCAACCAGGGGAATATCATATGAAAAAAGAACTATCATGCATGTTTGATGTGTTAAAGTGTGTCACTAAATTTCCCTAACTGCCGATGTCGGCTATAATTTCGGTATAAACATGCACAGAAATTAACATATATATAATGTTATTGCCGGTATGTTATTGGACATTTTGTATGTCAAATGTTCATTATTTGTATTAAAATTAAGACGATGCTTATTTGCCAGAAAGCGTTTATTTCAAATTCAAAACAAGCAATAATCATACATAATACCAAAATATAAAACTAACAAAATGACAACACTCTCGCTTAACGCAACGTTCAGAAGCACATGCACTTAACAAAATTATTGCAACTAATGCAAGCTGTAATTAATATGTGACTACTTGCTATACAACCAGTATCATGCGAAAATTGATCTTATTTAATTGTGGTTCCCTCTTTGAATTTATGTTGCCTGTCGACTTTTAGAATAATGTGTCAGTAAGAAATGTATTGCTTGCTCTACAACCAGCATCATGCGAAAATGGATCTTATTTAATTGTAAATCCCTCTTTGAACTTAAGTTGTCAGTCGACTTTTAGAATAATGTGTCAGTAATAAATGTTTTTCTTCAGTTTCACATGTTTTTTAAGAAAATTTAGTGAAAGATGCAAATGTGTCTTATTTATTTTTTTCTGTGTCTTCAATGTATCTTATTTATATGTGACTGCGTGCTTATTTTTTTTTCAAGAAATGAAAGATGCAAATGTGTCTTATTTTAATTTTATCCATGTCTTAAATATGGCTTATTTATATAAGATAAAATGATATACTGCCAGTGTCATGCAAAAAAGGATCTAATTTCTTAATATCCACATTCACGCTTTGTTCTTTATTAGCACCGTCTTTAATTAGGCTATCTATTTAAAGTACAGATTACTGTGAACTTAATAATTGTGCAACGGTGATGTTGATCCATTATCGTTGTTAATTTAAAATGTAGACAACAAGTTAGCAATTAATGAAATCAGTTATTTTGGAAGTAAATCTAATTGTTTCTGTACAGTAGCCAGGTGGATGTGTATTGAGCGGATAAGATAGGGATCACCACAACAAGTTTCTAATACACAGTATAGACTTCCCCTATTATTATTAATTACCTGATTGGAATAAATAAAGTGTTAAAGATCATTTCATGTGAAAAGCAGGATTTCTGACATAATTTCAATCGTTTTGCTTTTATACACAATTTCATGGAACAATGAATATATTGGCGCGATGGAACACAATTTATAAATCAAGCTGACAGTATAGTATCATTTTTTAATTATGTGTAATTTAATTCGCATCTCTCCCTTAACTCGTTCAATGACACGTGAACTTATATCAATTATAAAACATCACGTGCATCATTAAATATTTTTTTTTAATTATGAAAACATATATGTTCTACATGGTTTTGTTTAGTTTTTTTTCTCAACCAGAGAGACATTATAAAACATTGTTATATATAAAGCGCTTTACTTTTCTACATTACATAAAGATATATCGATTTTTTTGTTAAGTGTACGTGCTTGACATATTTATAAAAAGGCAGTGTTTATTTTTGTAATAAAATCGAAAATTGACATTTAATTTGATGCAATCCACATTGTTTAGCGGCCAAGCGCAGTATTCCGCTCTCGGCGGCCGATGGTGTATTGCAATATATACAATGAAAAGCTGGGTTTCTGACATAATTTCAATCGTTTTGTTGACGCGGAAGTGCTTTTTGGTGGCCAAAAATACTATTGTTCCCTTTATTTAAACCTAAATCAGTATTTTTTTACACTTGAAGGTTTGTACAGCGGGGATTTCGGTACCGGCGCGGGTTTATGTGCTTGTTAAGAATTACCGAAATCCCCGCTAAGAGGCAACATATTATCCTGATTTATGCTTTGATTAAACATTGATAACTAAATTGCAAAAGTGTATAGCATATTGTAAATAAGGTAGTACGATATCATTTGTTTCATCAGATTTGTTTGGAAAATACTTTCTGAAGACTTATTATTACTATGTCATGTTATATTTACATATACTTTTGTGTAACCAATGTTTTAAATGTACATTTTACCTTTTTTACATTCGTTTACACATTTTTCACATTAATAAACTATTTAATAATGGAAAAAATATTCTGATAAGAGTGTTTAAATGATTAATACTAATATGATTGTGTACAAATCAACATTAATGCAAAGCCAAAACCCAAACATAATGACATATAGACCCTTTAAGGCGTAATATGGGGGATTGGCGTAAACATGGGTGATTTCGGCTCTGGGCGTACGAATGTAGCAGTACCGAAATCCCCGCTAATTATTTTCCAAAAGAAGTAACCGAATGGGAGATAATACATGTCACTGGTTGCTAATGAAAAAAAAACACTATAATAATTTTGTTGACACTTGAAGGTTTGTACAGCAGGATTTCGGTACCGGCGCGCGTATAAGTTCTAGTGTAGAATTACCGAAATCCCCACTGAGAGGCAACTTAATGCTGTCAAGAGTGCTTAATAATTAAAATTAATATCAAATTTGTTGCACCTTAACATTCATGTGAAGTCAAAAACCATTCATACCGATGACCTATTGACCCTTTAAGGCGTAAATATGGGGATTTCGGTACTAGGCGGGCGAATGTAGACTTACCGAAATCCCCTTTTCATCATCGCACATTAGTGTAACATAAATTTTAACACAATATATGTAGGGAAACTCATATGATTCGCGTAATGTGAAAATGATTATTATGCTATAATTCGACCACGAAACTTGACGTGACTTAATACCGGACATTATGGAATGGAGCTACGCTTGCCGTATTTGACATAAGACCCATTTTCGCAAATTATCTTATCAATGCTTATATGAATTTGATTGCTATAATCTTATGCGTATTCGACACGGAATTATTGTCAAGGTTTTTCATTTTGTCAATATTTATCATAGCAGGGGACATTGCTGACATCAATATGGATACTGTTTTCATTTTCTGTCGAGAAATGATATGACTTATTATCAAGATTATTTTATAGTACGGTAGCGTTCTCTTCACAATTGAGATTTATTTGTACAGGTAAATTGCTCTTATACTCACCATTCGGACTCGACGATCGGCTCGAATAAAAATGTTAGTCGCTTAAAAGTACAAATTCATCATATTGAGCACGATTATTATTATTATTATTATTATTATTATTATTATTATTATTATTATTATTATAATTATTATTATTATATAGCTTTTAGAAACTTATACCTTAAAAAAAATCCCATTGGAAAAAAAAATCCCATGGGAAAAAAAATCCCATGGGACAAAAAAATCCCATGGGAAAAAAATCCCATGGGATTTTTTTATTATTTTAAAACACGATATAACGCGTTGAAATCGCGAGAAATGCTCATCATTTGTTAAAAGGTAGTGTTTCTGAAGGTTACATGAATAAATCTCTAAAAATCAGAAAAAAATCCCATGGGATTTTTTTTTCCCATAAAAAAATGGGATTTTTTTTCTATCAAAGTAAATTGAACGAAAATAAGCACAAATGCTTTAACAATGCTTAAAATCGATAACTAAGCACAAACGAACGTGTTTTATGTTTTTGAAAATCCCATGGGATTTTTTCTCCCATAAAAAAAGCTGGAGAAAAATCCCATGGGAGAAACCAAAATTCCCATGGGATAATGAAAAATCCCATGGGATATTACAAAAATCCCATGGGAACCCCAACTTTGCAAATAAAGTTCATAGTGAAGAAAACGCATTTAACAAGCAAAAATAACCAATTATTAATCACAAGTTAGACTTTTATCTTATACTTTATCACAAATAAGCAAACCTTCAAGAAAAAGGGTACTTAAGTTTGCGAAATTTCGGTTTCGCAAAGTTTTTCCGGTGGCCGTTTGGTATGAAGTACATATATCTTGTGACGTATTTTCATTTTAAATCTTGAATTTAATGACGACTTGAATTTAATGACGACAAGTCGGACATGCAGTTAAATATTTTTATACGTATATCGTGTGACATAATTTCATTTAAACTCTAGATTTTAACGACATTAGTCTGACGCGTGCGGCGTTATTTTATTTAACAGTAAAACAAAAATTAAGTAGACTATCAAAAAAATACAAAAAGTGTACTTGTAAATAAAAACTCCTTCATTCCGTATAAAGATTGTACGTTACAGCAGAGCTCCAGATAACTTTTCTGAGTAATTGGGTTAATACCCACTACTTTTGAGTTCAATTGGGTATTTTCATATTCAATTGGGTACAAAAAAGTTGGTACCCACTACCGGGTACTTTAATTGACAATTGGGTACCTTTGTTTTAAAATTGGGTATGTTCATTGTCTTAAATTCTCACCTGCTTACCTGAATAAGCTGGTTGTAGTTCCACTCTTAATTGATTAGTTTCAGAGATTTTGTGTCATTATGTAGATGTATCCATAATATACAGTCTTGATTTTAAAAAAAAGTTCAACGATTTTTTCCACCAGTTTTCTTTAATACAATGTAAGCACTGACAGCGATTGCCTCCGACATAATATCGTCAAGAATTAGTTTCACTATATTTTCCGCTTCTGTTTTTGTGTTGCCAGCGGTTAAATATCTTAAAATTGAGTTTCTTTGTGCCTAGGATACGATGTTTCCATTTTTAAGGCCTCACGATTTCGACATTTTCACAACAATAACACGTAGTCACAAAGACACTTTTTTCCGTACATATTATTGTGCTGAAGGTTATACTGAAAGCGCTTGGACAAAGCGGAAAGAATCCGGGTATTTCGGACCAGGGTATTTCCGGGACAAATTTACTCGTTATGCAAAGGAAAAATATGATATGCGTAATCGGCAATTTCAATGGGGTTTCGGAACGCATGGTTTTATTTTTCTATGCGTAATCGGCAATTTTACATTGGGTATTTGCACTAAGGCCCACCTTATCTGTAGCTCTGTTACAGTAATCTGTGAAACAACGTCATTAATAAAACAAAAAAATATGTTTGACCAAAACGGTGGCTAATAATGTTTACGAAAAAATACAAACAATATAGATTTATCTATAACATAACATGTTAGAATTTTATCATGCATTTATAATCACTCATAAAGAGATTTCAATATACATTTTTTTTAAGCCAGTGCCTTTTGAATTCAGAAAATAATCAAGATAAACCATAAAATTGGGAAAAATAGATAGTAAACCATAAACTTGAGAAAAATGAGGCATTATTAATATGATTATAAATAACAGAATTACAATAATATTGTTTGGAAGTGCATGATTGAGTGCATTTTAAAATTTATATTATAAAATGCTGCTTGAATTTCTTTTTACCTTTTATATGTAAAAAAAGAAATATCATCTGCTAGTGCAAAATATGACTTGGAAAGCTGGTTTATGGTCATTTCGTAGCAAAAGAGAAGAAAATAAGTGCATTAAATAAATGAATTCATATTTTTGTATCTGGAATAGTTGTATTTTAAATAGATCCTCCACCCTATTATGGCCGAATAAGGGCTAAATTGCTTTCCGACTTGAAATGAAAAGGCATATTGGTTGATCGTGTAGCGTTTATGTGCAAAAATTAGGGCCAATTGATAAAGCTTGTTGATGCCAAAACAGGTAATAATAATAATTTATTATCAGGTACATGTACACAAGCAAATAAGTATATTTAACCCTTTCAGTGCGGGAACCGAATTTTAAAGGCCTTTGAAAACAGTTTGGATCCAGATGAGACGCCACAGAACGTGGCGTCTCATCAGGATCCAAACTGTTTGCTATTCTGATAGTATTCTTTGAAATTGTTTTGAAGAAAATGCTTATTTTAGAAATTCAGCAGACGACATTTTAGCAGACGACAAATTTCCCAGCATGCAAAGGGTTATTAAGATGCTTAAGGTGTGGAAGACTCATAATCAGGTTTGGTGTCCCTCAAACCCTAAGCGTCTTGTAATTCCTTATGCAGTTTGTATAGATAGTGCCACATCCTGACACGTAAAGCTTGTGCTTTGTTGGCAGCGTTAGTTGGCTGTTAACAGGTTCATTGTGGTTATCTCCACCATCAGTCTGTCCGTCTGTCCTAGCCACTATCTCCTACACCATAAGCACTAGAACCTTGAAACTTAAACACATGGTAGCTATGAGCATTATGTGCGAACCTGCACTATTTGGAATTTTGATCTGACCCCTGGGTCAAAAGTTAAAGGGGATGGGGTGGAGACGGGTCAGAGATTTTCACTCATTTTTAGCTTGACTAATATAAATGAAATATATATAATGGAGCTATCCTGATCACGTCGGCGTTACCGTTAGCGTGCACATGTTAAAGTTTGTGTACTACCCCATATATTTTCTTTGTCCTTTAACAAATTACTTTTATACTTTGCATACATGTACTTCTTTACCAACATGACCCTTATCTATAAACAAGAGCAGACAACTGTATCAAGCATTTTGACAGAATTATTGCCCCTTTTATACTTAAAATATGCATATTATTGATGAATCTATGTTAAAGTTTGCATACCACCTCAAATATTTTCTATGTCCTTTGCCATATTACTTTGACTAATTGTTTTCATATTTTGCATACTTCATTACCAACATGATCCCAATCTATAAACAAGAGCAGACAACTGTATCAAGCATTTTGACAGAATTATTAACCTTTTATACTAAGAATATGCATATTATTGATAAATCTATGTTAAAGTTTGCATACCACCTCAAATATTTTCTATGTCCTTTGCCATATTGCTTTCATATTTTGCATGCTTCTTTACCAACATGATCCCAATCTATAAACAAGAGCAGAAAACTGTATCAAGCATTTGACAGAATTATTGCCCCTTTTATACTTAGATAATTGAACATTTTGCTTAAATTGCCATAACTTCTTTATTTATGATCACATTTGATTCATACTTTGACAAAACAACACTAACCTGACATACCACAATGCACTGCACCCAAACTATCCCCCATGCCCCACCCCAGAATCCCCCCCCCCAAATTTTATTTTTAGAATTATTTTTGAAACTTCATCTTTTAAATTACCACCAACCCACATAAACCACCCGTCTCCATGATGGCTTACATTAACCTGTCAAGCACTCCAAATCTCTTAAGACAATAGTTACGGTCAATCTCAACCATGCATGGCCGCATTACCAACCCAGGGGCGCCCCCTGGGTCAAACATGCGGCATGGGAATACGCGTCGGCCTCTGCCGCACCATTTTTCACCAATTGACTTCAAATTAATACTAAAGATTTCTTATGACAACACAGTGTCTCGACCATCCATGTTCACATTACCCACCCCAGGGCCCCGCCCACTTTGGTGGTAAAGATCCCAAGCTATTTCAGCATAATTAAAATCCAAGCCATTTTTGTGGTCAAGACTCGAGCTTTCTCGACATAATTAAAATCCAAGCCAGTTTGGTGGCAGAGACCCTGAGCTATTTCATCATAATTAAAATCCAAGTCAGGTTAGTGGTCAAGATCCTGAACTATTTCGGTATAATTAAAATCCAAGCCAGTTTGGTGGTCAATTTTTGTGGTAAAGACCCCGAGCTTTCTAACCATAATTAAAATCCAAGCCAGTTTGGTGGCGGAGACCCCGAGCTATTTCAGCATAATAAAAATCCAAGTCAGTTTAGTGGTCAAGATCCTGAACTAATTCGGTATTATTAAAATCCAGGCCAGTTTGGTGATCAAGACCCCAAGCTTTTTCAGCATAATTAAAATCCTAGCCAGTTTCGTGGGGGAGACCCTGAGCTGTTTCAGCATATTTAAAATCCAAGTCAGTTTAGTGGTCAAGATCCTGAACTATTTCGGTATTATTAAAATCAAGGCCAGTTTGGTGGTCAAGAACCCGAGCTTTTTCAGCATAATTTTAATCCTAGCCAGTTTTATGGCCGAGACCTCGAACTATTTCCGCATATTTAAAATCCAAGCCAGTTTGGTGGTGAAGATCCTGAACTATTTCGGCATAATTAAAATCAAAGCCAGTTTGATGGTCAAGATCCTGAGCTATTTCAGCATAATTAAAATGCAAGCCAGTTTGGTGGTCAAGAACCCGAACTATGAGCATAATTCAAATCCAAGCCAGTTTGGTGGTAAAGATCCCGAGCTTTTTCAGCATAATAAAAATCCAAGCCAGGTTGGTGGTCAAGATCCTGAGCTATTTCAGCATAATTTAATTCTAAGCCAGTTTGGTGGTCATGACCCCGAGTTATTTCAGCATAATTAAAATCCAAGCCGTTTTGGTGGTCAAGACCCCAAGCTATTTCAGCATATATTGTTTTCAGCATAATTTTTTCTTACCCAATTGTTTTCGTACACATTTTTTTCGTACCCATTTTTTCTGTTTTTTGACAGAATAATGCCCCCTTTTATAGTCTGAAAATTGAAAATTTGGTTAAGTTTTGTGTTCAGGTCTACTTTTATCCTATTTGTCTTAAGGTCTACTCTTATCCTAAAGTATCAAAACTATATCGTCTACTTAATGGTATAAGTCATGTAACTGACATTTTTATACATTTTATTTCTTTCCCATTTTTGTGTTTTTTATTAAGGTGACATACATCAACTGTTTAATAATATTAAGTCTACCTTTTTGGTAAAAATAATGTTTTTACCAAATTTTCAAAATTGACAGTACGGACACATGTCATTTGCTGAATGTAAAAATTAGCATAACTGACATTTAGTTAAATTTTCAGGAGAAGGAAAAAACTGCTTTATTGAAATAAAATAGGAATACTTACAGAGTAAAACAAACACATGTGATATTTTCAGATTTGAATACTGGTATTTTACGCATCTTTAGGCATTTCTGTGTGCCATTGATAAATACAATACTTAAACATTCATGTACAATGCACAATACTAAAAACCTGAATTGTAACTGTAATGTATTTCAGATTCAGAGATGTCTGTTTTGTTTGTAAGGTCATGTGAAAAATTAAGTTTATATGTTTATAGGTTTAAAATTGCAAATTGTCCTCTTACTTGCCCTTGTATTTCAAGATAGAATACTTTCCTTCCCAGAGGAAAGAGATCTGGGTTTGAATCCCAGTGGGGGCTTCAGAGGATGATTCATTTTAAGAAAAATTAATATATTTGCTTTACTTTGTTTCTAACTTAACCAAATAACTCTGACAATGCCTTTAAAAGTATGCAGTTTTTGATAATTCAATTATGCAAAAAACATGTATAATTTTAGGGTAGACTAAGACAGCAAACTAAGAATGGGCATCCATTTTAGTTTTTTTAAGTCAATACAACAATAAATGCATATAGGAACACATATTTAAATTAAAAAATGCAACAATCAGAGAACATAATCAATTAAATAGTAAATGACTACTTAAAATATTTTTTAGCACTGTTTGTTTTTCAGAGATTTGTGAATATGCCGTTTTATGTTCTTCTCATTAAACTAATGCAATATGTGCTTTGGAACTGGAATCATATAGTGTTGGAAAGCTGGTGTTTCACGCCCAGAGGGTCCTTGCTTCCGTAAGCTGAAAATTGTATATGATCGCCCCACTCATTCCATCCCGCGAAACCCTTAAGGTGTCGCAAGTCTAGTATGGAATGAGTGATGTATTGGACGTCATCATTGATGACGTTCATTCGAACGAATGATAAAGGGGGCTAAGTTTCGTTAAGTTGAGGCATATAGCCGCGATTTGAGTTTCTTGAAAACTGGCCCAGCACGTTTGCTGAAATTTGACATGTATATGGACAAGAATGCGATCTACCTGTTGGCGTAGGCGTTATACCTGGCAAAAATCAAGTTTTCGAGTATTTTGTGTTTAAATACTTTTATGGGAAAGGGCACGCGCACAGATAAACATTGTGACGTCACTTCACAAACAGCGTTAGACATCCGCCATCTTGTAACGCGACAAAGAAACTCAGTGTTATTAATTCAATAAACACAGAAAATATGATTGTGTTTAATTATCATTAATACAAATGTCTATATTTTGTGCAGCGGATGTTTATTCAGACGGATACGACAGAATTACGTAAGTATCATTGTGTACTTTACAGTAGATTTTACTACGGAAGAAATTTATTATATCTCACTCGGTCACTGACAAAATGAGCTTGACACATAAACAACCGGATCGGATTTACATCCACATAATATTGTGCGAATCCGATGCAATTCAAATACTAATGTTTGATAACGTTTGATGAATTCGTTATATCAATATGCATTAACTTTCAAGGGGAATAATTATAATTGAAATGTGCGATTCAATGACAGTGTTATATTGGGATAATTAGTCGTTTAGCCGTAACAGATAAGTATTTAGTTTGTTGTGTTTCATTTTCAACATAGTTTTACCGTTTTTTCCTTAAAGTAAAACAGTTCAGTCGTCATTATATCTTGAATTTTAAATATTGAAATACATGTCGGATATTTCATATTTTCGGACGTTGCTACGTAAGCTAGTTGTCAACATAATTATTAAGATACATATTTACCTTTTAGGCTACCATACAGTTGTGCAGCTGTTGTCTACTTAATGACGCGTTGTTTAATGTCTATAATGTTTTTCTGCCCGTGATGATAATAAGTCTTTAAATCAACAAACCCCAGCAATGTCAATGGTCTGTCAACATAACTTCATAAGAAAAATATTAGCTAAAGAAACTTCAGCATACAATTTATATGGTATTGACATACCTGTACTCTGAAGCCAACTCTGTATTGAAAGTCAACCAGAGTCGTAACATATTTATGTCACGCTATAAATCAAAGAATACTCATTTTCTTGGATACATTTCTACATATATTGGTGAATAAATATAAATTACTGCATCGATGAATATTTTAAGGTTTAAATGTTTCAAATGCATCTAACAATAGATGAAAATAACTCTCATCAGTCTGAAATTCACAATTTTGAAGCCATTGTCGCTTTGTCTAAGACTAGTTTTCATTTGGATACTGTCAGATCATCCTTGACATCTTTTGCTGATATTGTAAACATTACCTTTGTTTTCTGAAATCTATTATTTGTGATTAACAACATACGTCTGGTGGATTATAAAACTGATTTCAGTGTGAATCGGGTAGTTTTAAATATTTACTTTGAGTTTGTATTTACACTACAATTTGTTAACAACACAAGCCAGAATATTCTAAAATACCGGGAAATGTCATTCTGAATTTGAAAACACTTGAGCACATGGTATACAAATAAAAAATTTATTTTAAGTCAGTTTGTACATAACAAGTATAACATTAACATCTACATTTTCACAACAATAACACGTATACTGAAAGCGCTTGGACAAAGCGGAAAGAATCCGGGTATTTCGGACCAGGGTATTTCCGGGACAGATTTACTCAATATGAAAAGGAAAAATATGATATGCCTAATCGACAATTTCAATTGGGTTTCGGAACGCATGGTTTTATTTTTCTATGCGTAATGGGCAATTTTACATTGGGTATTTACACAAATGCGCACCTAATCTGTAGCTCTGTTACAGTAATCTGTGAAACAACGTCATTAATAAAACAAAAAAATATGTTTGACCACAACGGTGGCTAATAATGTTTAGGAAAAATTACAAACAATATAGATTTATCTATAACATAACATGTTAGAATTTTATCATGCATTTATAATCACTCATAATGAGATTTCAATATACAGTTACATGCATAGACAGTTTTTTAAGCCAGTGCCTTTTGAATTCAGAAAATAAGCAAGATAAACCATAAAATTGGGAAAAATAGATAGTAAACCATAAAATGGAGAAAAATGAGGCATTATTAATATGATTATAAATAACAGAATCACAATAATATTGTTTTTAAGTGCATGATTTAGTGCATTTTTAAATTTATATTATAAAATGCTGCTTGAATTTCTTTTTACCTTTCATATGTAAAAAAAGAAATATCATCTGCTAGTGCAAAATATGACTGGTCATTTCGTAGCAAAAGAGAAGAAAATAAGTGCATTAAATAAATGAATTAATATTTTTGTATCTGGAATAGTTGTATTTTAAATCGATCCTCCACCCTATTATGGCCGAATAAGGGCTAAATTGCTTTCCAACTTGAAATGAAAAGGCATATTGGTTGATCGTGTAGCGTTTATGTGCAAAATTTGAGGGCCAATTGATAAAGCTTGTAAGTTGTTGATGCCAAAACAGGTAATAATAATAAATAATAATTTATTATCAGGTACATGTACACAAGCAAATAAGTATATTTAACCCTTTCAGTGCGGGAACCTAATTTTAAAGGCCTTTGAAAACAGTTTTGATCCAGATGAGACGCCACACAACGTGGCGTCTCATCAGGATCCAAACTGTTTGCTATTCTGATAGTATTCTTTGAAAAAAAATCGAAGAAAATGCTAATTTTAGAAATTCAGCAGACGACATTTTAGCAGACGACAAATTTCCCAGCATGCAAAGGGTTAAGATGCTTAAGGTGTGGAAGACTCATAATCAGGTTTGGTGTCCCTCAAACCCTAAGCGTCTTGTTATTTCTTATGCAGTTTGTAGAGATAGTGCCACATCCTGACACGTAAAGCTTGTGCTTTGTTGGCAGCGTTAGTTGGCTGTTAACAGGTTCATTGTGGTTATCTCCACCATCAGTCTGTCCGTCTGTCCTAGCCACTATCTCTTACACCATAAGCACTAGAACCTTGAAACTTAAACACATGGTAGCTATGAGCATTATGTGCGACCCTGCACTATTTGGAATTTTGATCTGACCCCTGGGTCAAAAGTTATAGGGGTTGGGGTGGGGACGGGTCAGAGATTTTCACTCATTTTTAGCTCGACTATTATATATGAAATATATATAATGGAGCTATCCTGATCACGTCGGCGTTACCGTTAGCGTGCACATGTTAACGTTTGTGTACTACCCCAAATATTTTCTTTTACTTTAACAAATTATTTATATATTTTTTTATGCCCCCCACCCCTTCGAAGAAGAGGCGGTATATTGCTTTGCACATGTCGGTCTGTCGGTTGGTCGGTCCGTCCACCAGGTGGTTTCCGGATGATAACTCAAGAACGCTTAGGCCTAGGATCATGAAACTTCATAGGTACATTGATCATGACTCGCAGATGACCCCTATTGATTTATAGGTCACTAGGTCGAAGGTCAAGATCACTGTGACCCGAAATATTAAATGTTTTTCCGGATGATAATTCAAGAACGTTTATGCCTAGGATCATGAAACTTGAAAGGTAGATTGATCATGATTGCAGATGACCCCTATAGATTTTCAGGTCACTAGGTCAAAGATTAAGGTCACGGTAACCCGAAATAGTAAAATGGTTTCCGGATGATAATTCAATAACGCTTATGCCTAGGATCATGAAACTTGATAGGTACATTGATCATGACTCGCAGATGACCCCGATTGATTTTGAGGTCACTTGTTCATACATGTACTTCTTTACCAACATGACCCTAATCTAAAACAAGAGCAGACAACTGTATCAAGCATTTTGACGGAATTATTGCCCCTTTTATACTTAGAATATGCATATTATTGATAAATCTATGTTAAAGTTTGCATACCACCTCAAATATTTTCTTTGTCCTTTGACATATTGCTTTCATATTTTGCATACTTCATAACCAACATGATCCCATCTATAAACAAGAGCAGACAACTGTATCAAGCATTTTGACAGAATTATTGCCTTTTTATACTTAGAATATGCATATATAATTGATAAATCTATGTTTAAATTTGCATACAACCTCAAATAGTTCTATGTCCTTTGACATATGCTTTCATATTTTGCATACTTCTTGACCAACATGATCCCAACTATAAAGCTATATCGTCTACTGTATGTTTATAAGTCATGTAACTGACATTTTTTAAACATTTTATTTCTTTCCCATTTTTTTTTTTTTATAAGGTGACATACATCAACTGTTTAATAATATTAAAGTCTACCTTTTTGGTAAAAATAATGTTTTTACCAAATTTTCAAAATTGACATTACTGACACATGTCATTTGCTGAATGTAAAAAGTAGCATAACTGACATTTAGTTAAATTTTCAGGAGAAGGAAAAACTGCTTTATTGAAATAAAATAGGGATACTTACAGACTAAAACAAACACATGGGATATTTTCAGATTTGAAAACTGGTATTTTACGCATCTTTAGGCAGTTGTGTGTACCAAGGATAAATACAATACTTAAACATTCATGTACAATGCACAATACTAAAACCTGAATTGTAACTGTAATGTATTTCAGATTCAGAGATGTCTGTTTTGTTTCTAAGGTCATGTGAAAAATTAAGTTTATATGTTTATAGGTTTTAAAATTGCAAATTGTCCTCTTACTTGCCCTTGTATTTCAAGATAGAATACTTTCCTTCCCAGAGGAAAGAGATCTGGGTTTGAATCCCAGTGGGGGCTTCAGAGGATGATTCATTTTAAGAAAATGAATATATTTGCTTTACTTTGTCTCTAACTTAACCAATTAATTCTGACAATGCCCTTAAAAGTATGCAGTTTTTGATAATTCAATTATGCAAAAAAACATGTATAATTTTAGGGTAGACTAAGACAGCAAACTAAGAATGGGCATCCATTTTAGTTTTTTAAGTCAATTCAACAATAAATGCATATAGGAACACATATTTAAATTAAAAATGCAACAATCAGAGGACATAATCAATTAAATAGTAAATGACTACTTAAAATATTTTTTAGCACTGTTTGTTTTCCAGAGATTTGTGAATATGCCGTTTTAAGTTCTTCTCCTTGAACTAATGCAATATGTGCTTTGGAACTGGAATCATATAGTGTTGGAAAGCTGGTGTTTCACGTCCAGAGGGTCCTTGCGTCCGGAAGCTGAAAATTGTAAAATATGATCTCCCCACTCATTCCATCCCGCGAAACCCTTAAGGTGTCGCAAGTCTAGTATGGAATGAGTGATGTATTGGACGTCATCATTGATGACGTTCATTCGAACGAATGATAAAGGGGGCTAAGTTCCGTTAAGCTGGGGCAAATCACTGCGATTTGGGTCTCTTGAAAACTGGCCGAACACGTTTGCTGAAATTTGACATGTATATGGACAAGAATGCGATCTACCTGTTGGCGTAGGCGTTATACCTGGCAAAAATCAAGTTTTCGAGTATTTTGTGTTTAAACTTTTTTTGTGGGAACGGGCACGCGCTCAAATAAACATTGTGACGTCACTTCACAAACAGCGCTAGAGATCCGCCATCTTGTAACGCAACAAAGAAACTCAGTGTCATTAATTTAATAAACACAGAAAAATATGATTGTGTTTAATAATCATTAATACAAATGTCTATATTTTGTGCAGCGGATGTTTATTCAGACAGATACGGCAGAATTATGTAAGTATCTTTGTGTACTTTACAGTAGATTTGATAGTGGTAAACAACTGCGTACCGGTAAAGTTCAATCTAGCCGATTTTACTACGCAAGAAATTTAAGTATCTCACTGGCAAAATGAGCTTGACACATAAACAACAACCGGATCCGATTTACATCCACATAATATTGTGGGAATCCGATGCAATGCAAATTACTCATGTTTGATAACGTTTGATGAATTCGTTATATCAATATGCATTATCTTTCAAGGGGAATAATTTTAAATTGAAATGTGCGATTCAATGACAGTGTTATATTGGGATAATTAGTCGTTTAGCCGTTATCATGATAAGTATATTGTTTGTTGTGTTTCATTTTCATTAAAAACATACTTTTACTGTTTTTTTCCTTAAAGTAAAACAGTTCAGTAGTCATTATATCTTGAATTTTAAATATTGAAATAGATGTCGGATATTTCATATTTTCGGACGTTGCTACGTAAGCTAGTTGTCAACATAATTATTAATATACTGATTTACCTTTTACGCATACAGTTGTGCAACTGTTGTCTACGTAATGATACGCTGTTTAATGTCTATAATGTCTTCCTGCCCCTGATGATAATAAGTATTTATCTCAACAAACCCCAGCAATGTCAATGGTCTGTCAACATAAGAAAAATATTAGCTAAAGAAACTTCAGCGTACAATTTATATAGCAGTGTCCGACAAATCCATTGCCCGGAGCCCGGAGGCTACAGAATTTTTTCATCGGGCTACTGAAATGTTCCAGCTGATGCCCGCCGGGCTACTATAAATCTATAAGAGCGGTAGCCCGTTTTATTGACAGACATACGTAGAATAAACACGCTGACCATGTGTTTCTACACCGTGTCTTGTTTATAATCCGATAACAAAGTGCAATCAATTATCTTATCAGTCACCGATCACTTGCGGTAATGTCGTAAACAGTAAGAGTGAATTTTAATCATTCAATCAAAATCAACATTTGTCGTCTGCTAATAATATAATGAGAGCCGGTTGGATAGTTGGCACACATGATGCAACATCATTTCGCAGTTTGGAATTCTTTGTTAACCGCAACAATGAGTAAGAGCGACTTCGTTTTTGATGTCGTTAAATATCCAAGGATGCCGAACATTAAATAAATCAAAACAATAGCGGATTCTTCAAAACGGTAACGAAACCGAAAATGAATATTAATAACAACGCGGTTAACACCTGCTTATTAGTTTGCATTGTCAATTAATAATTGGATTGATCGACTGTTAATCAATAATCCCATATATGCCCAATTTAATTTTTTTTAAACCAAATTATGGGAGGGTAATATAGACGATGAGAGTCATAAACACAAACGTTTGAAATTTTCTAAGTGTCAATTGAATTTCGGCATATGATTCTATTTAAAGATATGATGAAATAAGCTCCCAATCAGGACCGTTCAATTGCAACTTGCGTAAATCACCTGCGACGGTTTGCACACGTTGTGTACAGCTATTTTAGGTTACAAAATTCTACATTTAATAAATGAATTTCTTTGTCCAGACAGGGACCTATACAAACGTATAGGCCCCTGGTCCAGATAAAAAGCACGCACAAATTGGCATGGGTGTATTTATTTGTAAATAAAAATTTCGTAGCGGGTACATCATTGAGATCATTTAATTTCCATTAAAAGTTTCGTTGTGAATTTCAACTCAAGTACCGGGGTATCTCGCGAATTATTTGGCATTGACATTTCCTCTTAATAAAATATAATGTAAACACGCTGTATCGTTACCGTTACACTGTATCAGTTCCTTCATTATTGAAACAATTATTGTATTGTATACTGACTGCACACTAGTGTCGTAACATACGGATGCAATACGTAAATTCGGACAGAACTTAAAGTCGGACACAAGTAAATAAATGATTTAATACTCTTGATTTCTTGAAACTCGGTATTTGTTGTTAAAAAGAGCAATTGCATTGATTAACACCATACGAGTCAGTCGTATTGATCATCTAAACGCTTTATTTACGTTTCCAACTTAACGTGCTGTCCGAATTTAAGTACACATACATGTGCACATACATGTAATATCTACATGTAGTATATGATTTTCTTTGGTACATTTACATTTAAGTACACGGTGCCTGTACTGTAACATTAATTAACGATATTGACTGTGTACATCAGACTACTTGCTGTATTATGTATATGTATGTATACATATTATGTGTATATGTAAATGAAGAAATAAAATAAAGATGAAAACCTGCATCTTATCATTTTGTAGGAAAATTATATGGGCTACCAAATATTTTTATTGGTAGCCCAGTGGGCTCCCTGAAAAATAAGAAATTTGTCGGACACTGATATAGTATTGACATACCTGTATGATGAAGCCAACCCCGTATCGAAAGTCAACCAGAGTCGTAACATATTTATGTCACGCTATAAATCAAAGAATACTCATTTTCTTGGATACATTTCTACATATATTGGTGAATGAATATAAATTACTGCACAGAGGAATATTTTATGGTTCAAATGTTTCAAATGCATCTTACAATAGATGAAAATAACTCATCAGTCTGAAATTCACAACTTTGACGCCATTGTCGCTTTGTCCAAGACTAGTTTTAATTTGGATACTTTCGAACGACCTTGACATTTTTTGCTGAAATTGTAAACATTACTTTCGTTTTCTGAAATCTATTATTTGTGATTAACAACAAGTCTGGTGGATTATAAAAATGATTTCAGTGTGAATCGGGTAGTTTTAAATATTTACTTTGAGTTTGTATTTACACTACAATTTGTTCACAAAACAAGCCAGAATATTCTAAAATACCGGGAAATGTCATTCTGAATTTGAAAACACTTGAGCACATGGTATGTTACTAAAAGTAGAAATACCATCATATGACCGTGAAATCTCGGGAGATTCGCATTTCAAGAAAGTCTGTCACATCGCTGTTTTTCTCGATATGTAAGAGCAGAATAGATAAATTTTAAATGTTTAAGATAGTATTTTGTGAAAGAATGTATCAGTTAAATGTGAAAAATGTCAATCTTCCAATCAAGTGATTGATATGGGCCAATAACTGCATTTAAAAGCTGTTTTGGACCGGTCTTTGTTAACTGTCGACTTTCGGCATTTTCTGGTTGACTTTCCTAATGGGGTTGGTCCATAACTATAAAGACGCGCCAGTCAAAAATCATAAAAAGCGACATTTAAAGTTATGGTAGCCAGAATTAGAAAAATACGTACAACTGAGCAATCAATCATGACACTCTGATGCCTCAGGTTAGTGCAGTGATTTTTCCACCAGATTCTCACCAAGGTGATCCCGGTTGATTTCACCACAATTGAATATATGTCAGTACACAAATAAATTATACAGCAGGTAATGACAATCGATAAATGTCTTAGTTTTAATTTAATTGTTTGCACAAATTTGGACACTCTTTGTGTCTGAGATATGTTGGGTTAAATGACCTTTACAACAAAACATACATCTCTGAATCTGCGATACATTACAGTTAAAGTTTAACACATGTAAATTACCAGTATTCAGATCTGAAAATATCCTAAAAACTCGTATGGTATGAAGTACATATATCTTGTGACGTATTTTCATTTTAAATCTTGAATTTAATGACGACTTGAATTTAATGACGACAAGTCGGACATGCAGTTAAATATTTTTATACGTATATCGTGTGACATAATTTCATTTAAACTCTAGATTTTAACGACATTAGTCTGACGCGTGCGGCGTTATTTTATTTAACAGTAAAACAAAAATTAAGTAGACTATCAAAAAAATACAAAAAGTGTACTTGTAAATAAAAACTCCTTCATTCCGTATAAAGATTGTACGTTACAGCAGAGCTCCAGATAACTTTTCTGAGTAATTGGGTTAATACCCACTACTTTTGAGTTCAATTGGGTATTTTCATATTCAATTGGGTACAAAAAAGTTGGTACCCACTACCGGGTACTTTAATTGACAATTGGGTACCTTTGTTTTAAAATTGGGTATGTTCATTGTCTTAAATTCTCACCTGCTTACCTGAATAAGCTGGTTGTAGTTCCACTCTTAATTGATTAGTTTCAGAGATTTTGTGTCATTATGTAGATGTATCCATAATATACAGTCTTGATTTAAAAAAAAAGTTCAACGATTTTTTCCACCAGTTTTCTTTAATACAATGTAAGCACTGACAGCGATTGCCTCCGACATAATATCGTCAAGAATTAGTTTCACTATATTTTCCGCTTCTGTTTTTGTGTTGCCAGCGGTTAAATATCTTAAAATTGAGTTTCTTTGTGCCTAGGATACGATGTTTCCATTTTAAGGCCTCACGATTTCGACATTTTCACAACAATAACACGTAGTCACAAAGACACTTTTTTCCGTACATATTATTGTGCTGAAGGTTATACTGAAAGCGCTTGGACAAAGCGGAAAGAATCCGGGTATTTCGGACCAGGGTATTTCCGGGACAAATTTACTCGTTATGCAAAGGAAAAATATGATATGCGTAATCGGCAATTTCAATGGGGTTTCGGAACGCATGGTTTTATTTTTCTATGCGTAATCGGCAATTTTACATTGGGTATTTGCACTAAGGCCCACCTTATCTGTAGCTCTGTTACAGTAATCTGTGAAACAACGTCATTAATAAAACAAAAAAATATGTTTGACCAAACGGTGGCTAATAATGTTTACGAAAAAATACAAACATATAGATTTATCTATAACATAACATGTTAGAATTTTATCATGCATTTATAATCACTCATAAAGAGATCTCAATATACATTTTTTTTAAGCCAGTGCCTTTTGAATTCAGAAATAATCAAGATAAACCATAAAATTGGGAAAAATAGATAGTAAACCATAACTTGAGAAAAATGAGGCATTATTAATATGATTATAAATAACAGAATTACAATAATATTGTTTGGAAGTGCATGATTGAGTGCATTTTAAAATTTATATTATAAAATGCTGCTGAATTTCTTTTTACCTTTTATATGTAAAAAAAGAAATATCATCTGCTAGTGCAAAATATGACTTGGAAAGCTGGTTTATGGTCATTTCGTAGCAAAAGAGAAGAAAATAAGTGCATTAAATAAATGAATTCATATTTTTGTATCTGGAATAGTTGTATTTTAAATAGATCCTCCACCCTATTATGGCCGAATAAGGGCTAAATTGCTTTCCGACTTGAAATGAAAAGGCATATTGGTTGATCGTGTAGCGTTTATGTGCAAAAATTAGGGCCAATTGATAAAGCTTGTTGATGCCAAAACAGGTAATAATAATAATTTATTATCAGGTACATGTACACAAGCAAATAAGTATATTTAACCCTTTCAGTGCGGGAACCGAATTTTAAAGGCCTTTGAAAACAGTTTGGATCCAGATGAGACGCCACAGAACGTGGCGTCTCATCAGGATCCAAACTGTTTGCTATTCTGATAGTATTCTTTGAATTTTTTTGAAGAAAATGCTTATTTTAGAAATTCAGCAGACGACATTTTAGCAGACGACAAATTTCCCAGCATGCAAAGGGTTATTAAGATGCTTAAGGTGTGGAAGACTCATAATCAGGTTTGGTGTCCCTCAAACCCTAAGCGTCTTGTAATTCCTTATGCAGTTTGTATAGATAGTGCCACATCCTGACACGTAAAGCTTGTGCTTTGTTGGCAGCGTTAGTTGGCTGTTTACAGGTTCATTGTGGTTATCTCCACCATCAGTCTGTCCGTCTGTCCTAGCCACTATCTCCTACACCATAAGCACTAGAACCTTGAAACTTAAACACATGGTAGCTATGAGCATTATGTGCGACCCTGCACTATTTGGAATTTTGATCTGACCCCTGGGTCAAAAGTTAAAGGGGATGGGGTGGAGACGGGTCAGAGATTTTCACTCATTTTTAGCTTGACTAATATAAATGAAATATATATAATGGAGCTATCCTGATCACGTCGGCGTTACCGTTAGCGTGCACATGTTAAAGTTTGTGTACTACCCCATATATTTTCTTTGTCCTTTAACAAATTACTTTTATACTTTGCATACATGTACTTCTTTACCAACATGACCCTTATCTATAAACAAGAGCAGACAACTGTATCAAGCATTTTGACAGAATTATTGCCCCTTTTATACTTAAAATATGCATCTTATTGATGAATCTATGTTAAAGTTTGCATACCACCTCAAATATTTTCTATGTCCTTTGCCATATTACTTTGACTAATTGTTTTCATATTTTGCATACTTCATTACCAACATGATCCCAATCTATAAACAAGAGCAGACAACTGTATCAAGCATTTTGACAGAATTATTAACCTTTTATACTAAGAATATGCATATTATTGATAAATCTATGTTAAAGTTTGCATACCACCTCAAATATTTTCTATGTCCTTTGCCATATTGCTTTCATATTTTGCATGCTTCTTTACCAACATGATCCCAATCTATAAACAAGAGCAGAAAACTGTATCAAGCATTTGACAGAATTATTGCCCCTTTTATACTTAGATAATTGAACATTTTGCTTAAATTGCCATAACTTCTTTATTTATGATCACATTTGATTCATACTTTGACAAAACAACACTAACCTGACATACCACAATGCACTGCACCCAAACTATCCCCCATGCCCCACCCCAGAATCCCCCCCCAAATTTTATTTTTAGAATTATTTTTGAAACTTCATCTTTTAAATTACCACCAACCCACATAAACCACCCGTCTCCATGATGGCTTACATTAACCTGTCAAGCACTCCAAATCTCTTAAGACAATAGTTACGGTCAATCTCAACCATGCATGGCCGCATTACCAACCCAGGGCGCCCCCTGGGTCAAACATGCGGCATGGGAATACGCGTCGGCCTCTGCCGCACCATTTTTCACCAATTGACTTCAAATTAATACTAAAGATTTCTTATGACAACACAGTGTCTCGACCATCCATGTTCACATTACCCACCCCAGGGCCCCGCCCACTTTGGTGGTAAAGATCCCAAGCTATTCAGCATAATTAAAATCCAAGCCATTTTTGTGGTCAAGACTCGAGCTTTCTCGACATAATTAAAATCCAAGCCAGTTTTGTGGCAGAGACCCTGAGCTATTTCATCATAATTAAAATCCAAGTCAGGTTAGTGGTCAAGATCCTGAACTATTTCGGTATAATTAAAATCCAAGCCAGTTTGGTGGTCAATTTTTGTGGTAAAGACCCCGAGCTTTCTAACCATAATTAAAATCCAAGCCAGTTTGGTGGCGGAGACCCCGAGCTATTTCAGCATAATAAAAATCCAAGTCAGTTTAGTGGTCAAGATCCTGAAACTAATTCGGTATTATTAAAATCCAGGCCAGTTTGGTGATCAAGACCCCAAGCTTTTTCAGCATAATTAAAATCCTAGCCAGTTTCGTGGGGGAGACCCTGAGCTGTTTCAGCATATTTAAAATCCAAGTCAGTTTAGTGGTCAAGATCCTGAACTATTTCGGTATTATTAAAATCAAGGCCAGTTTGGTGGTCAAGAACCCGAGCTTTTTCAGCATAATTTTAATCCTAGCCAGTTTTATGGCCGAGACCTCGAGCTATTTCCGCATATTTAAAATCCAAGCCAGTTTGGTGGTGAAGATCCTGAACTATTTCGGCATAATTAAAATCAAAGCCAGTTTGATGGTCAAGATCCTGAGCTATTTCAGCATAATTAAAATGCAAGCCAGTTTGGTGGTCAAGAACCCGAACTATGAGCATAATTCAAATCCAAGCCAGTTTGGTGGTAAAGATCCCGAGCTTTTTCAGCATAATAAAATCCAAGCCAGGTTGGTGGTCAAGATCCTGAGCTATTTCAGCATAATTTAATTCTAAGCCAGTTTGGTGGTCATGACCCCGAGTTATTTCAGCATAATTAAAATCCAAGCCGTTTTGGTGGTCAAGACCCCAAGCTATTTCAGCATATATTGTTTTCAGCATAATTTTTTCTTACCCAATTGTTTTCGTACACATTTTTTTCGTACCCATTTTTTTCTGTTTTTTGACAGAATAATGCCCCCTTTTATAGTCTGAAAATTGAAAATTTGGTTAAGTTTTGTGTTCAGGTCTACTTTTATCCTATTTGTCTTAAGGTCTACTCTTATCCTAAAGTATCAAAACTATATCGTCTACTTAATGGTATAAGTCATGTAACTGACATTTTTATACATTTTATTTCTTTCCCATTTTTGTGTTTTTTATTAAGGTGACATACATCAACTGTTTAATAATATTAAGTCTACCTTTTTGGTAAAAATAATGTTTTTACCAAATTTTCAAAATTGACAGTACGGACACATGTCATTTGCTGAATGTAAAAATTAGCATAACTGACATTTAGTTAAATTTTCAGGAGAAGGAAAAACTGCTTTATTGAAATAAAATAGGAATACTTACAGAGTAAAACAAACACATGGGATATTTTCAGATTTGAATACTGGTATTTTACGCATCTTTAGGCATTTCTGTGTGCCATTGATAAATACAATACTTAAACATTCATGTCAATGCACAATACTAAAAACCTGAATTGTAACTGTAATGTATTTCAGATTCAGAGATGTCTGTTTTGTTTGTAAGGTCATGTGAAAAATTAAGTTTATATGTTTATAGGTTTAAAATTGCAAATTGTCCTCTTACTTGCCCTTGTATTTCAAGATAGAATACTTTCCTTCCCAGAGGAAAGAGATCTGGGTTTGAATCCCAGTGGGGGCTTCAGAGGATGATTCATTTTAAGAAAAATTAATATATTTGCTTTACTTTGTTTCTAACTTAACCAAATAACTCTGACAATGCCTTTAAAAGTATGCAGTTTTTGATAATTCAATTATGCAAAAAACATGTATAATTTTAGGGTAGACTAAGACAGCAAACTAAGAATGGGCATCCATTTTAGTTTTTTTAAGTCAATACAACAATAAATGCATATAGGAACACATATTTAAATTAAAAATGCAACAATCAGAGAACATAATCAATTAAATAGTAAATGACTACTTAAATATTTTTTAGCACTGTTTGTTTTTCAGAGATTTGTGAATATGCCCGTTTTATGTTCTTCTCATTAAACTAATGCAATATGTGCTTTGGAACTGGAATCATATAGTGTTGGAAAGCTGGTGTTTCACGCCCAGAGGGTCCTTGCTTCCGGAAGCTGAAAATTGTATATGATCGCCCCACTCATTCCATCCCGCGAAACCCTTAAGGTGTCGCAAGTCTAGTATGGAATGAGTGATGTATTGGACGTCATCATTGATGACGTTCAATCGAACACGAATGATAAAGGGGGCTAAGTTTTCGTTAAGGTTGGTGCAAATCACTGCGATTTGAGCGCCTTGAAACTGGCCGAACACGTTTGCTGAAATTTGACATGTATATGTACCAGAATGCGATCTACCTGTTGGCCGTAGGCGTTATACCTGGGAAAAATCAAGTTTTCGAGTATTTTTGTGTTTAAACTTTTTTTGTGGGAAACGGGCACGCGCTCAAATAAACATTGTGACGTCACTTCACAAACAGCGCTAGAGATCCGCCATCTTGTAACGCAACAAAGAAACTCAGTGTCATTAATTCAATAAACACAGAAAAATATGATTGTATGTTTAATAATCATTAATACAAATGTCTATATTTTGTGCAGCGGATGTTTATTCAGACAGATACGGCAGAATTATGTAAGTATCTTGTGTACTTTACAGTAGATTTGATAGTGGTAAACAACTCCGTACCGGTAAAGTTCAATCTAGCCGATTTTACTACGCCAAGTAATTTAAGTATCTCACTGGCAAAATGAGCTTGACACATAAACAACAACCGGATCCGATTTACATCCACATAATATTGTTGGGAATCCGATGCAATGCACATTACTCATGTTTGATAACGTTTGATGAATTCGTTATATCAATAGCATTAACTTTCAAGGGGAATAATTTTAAATTGAAATGTGCGATTCAATGACAGTGTTATATGGGATAATAAGTCGTTTAGCCGTATCATGATAAGTATATTGTTTGTTGTGTTTCATTTTCATTAAAAACATTACTTTTACTGTTTTTTCCTTAAAGTAAAACAGTTCAGTAGTCATTATATCTTGAATTTAAATATTGAAATAGATGTCGGATATTTCATATTTTCGGACGTTGCTACGTAAGATAGTTGTCACATAATTATTAATATACTGATTTACCTTTTAAGCATTACAGTTGTGCAACTGTTGTCTACGTAATGATCCGCTGTTTAATGTCTCTAATGTCTCCTGCCCTGATGATAATAAGTATTTATCTCAACAAACCCCAGCAATGTCAATGGTCTGTCAACATAAGAAAATATTAGCTAAAGGAAACTTCAGCGTACAATTTATATAGCAGTGTCCGACAAATCCATTGCCCCGGAGCCCGGGGGATACAGAAATTTTTTCATCGGGCTACTGAAATGTCCAGCTGACGCCCGCCGGGCTACTATAAATCTATAAGAGCGTTAGCCCGTTTTATTGACAGACATACGTAGAATAAACACGCTGACCATGTGTTCTACACCGTGTCTTGTTTATAATCCGATAACAAAGTGCAATCAATTACCTTATCAGTCACCGATCACTTGCGGTAATGTCGTAAACAGTAAGATGTGAATTTAATCATTCAATCAGAATCAACATTTGTCGTCTGCTAATAATATAATGAGAGCCGGTTGGATAGTTGGCGCACATTGATGCAACATCATTTCGCAGTTTGGAATTCTTTGTTAACCGCAACAATGAGTAAGAGCGACTACGTTTTTGATTGTCGTTAAATATCCAAGGATTGCCGAACATTAAATAAATCAAAACAATAGCGGATTCTTCAAAACGGTAACGAAACCGAAATGAATATTAATAACAACGCGGTTAACACCTGCTAATTAGTTTGCATTGTCAATTAATAATTGGATTGATCGACTGTTAATCAATAATTCCATATATGCCCAATTTAATTTTTTTTTAAACCAAATTATGGGAGGGTAATATAGACATTGAGAGTCATAAACACAAACGTTTGAAACTTTTTCTAAAGTGTCCAATTGAATTTCGGCATATGATTCTATTTAAAGATATGATGAAATAAGCTCCCAATCAGGACCGTTCATTGCAACTTGCGTAAATCACCTTTGCGACGGTTTGCACACGTTGTGTTGTGTAACAGTTATTTTAGGTTACAAAATTCTACATTTAATAAATGAATTTCTTTGTCCGGACAGGGACCTATACAAAACCTATAGGCCCCTGGTCCAGATAAAAAGCGCGCACAAATTGGCCTGGGTGTATTTATTTGTAAATAAAATTTCGTAGCGGGTACCCTCATTGAGCTCATTTAATTTCCATTCAAGTTTCGTTGTGAATATTCAACTAAAGTACCGGGGTATCTCGCGAATATTTGGCATTGACCATTTCCCTCTTAATTAAATATAATGTACAACACGCTGTATCGTACCGTTACACTGTATCAGTTCCTTCATTATTGAAACATTATTGTATTGTATTACTGACTGCCACACTAGTGTCGTAACATACGGATGCAATACGTCAATTCGGACAAGAACTTAAGTAATAGGACAACAAGTAAATAAATGATTTAATTACTCTTGATTTCTTTGCAACTCGGTATTTGTTGTTAATACAGAGCTATATTGCATTGATTAACACCATACGAGTCAGTCGTTTTTTTTGATCATCTAAACGCTTTATTTACGTTTCCAACCTTAACGTGCTGTCCGAATTTAAGTACCACATACATGTGCACATACATGTAATATCTACCTGTAGTTATATGATTTTCTTTGGTACATTTACATTTAAGTACCAAGGGTGCCTGTACTGTAACATTAATTACCAATATTGACTGTGCTACATCAGGACTACTTGCTGTATTCATGTATATGTATGTATACATATATGTATATATGTATCAGAAGAAATTAAAATAAATAACGATGTGGAAACCTGCATCTTTATCCATTTTGATAGGAAAAATTATATGGGCTACCAACATATTTTTATTGGTCGCCCAGTGGGCTCCCTGCAAAATAAGAAATTTGTCCGGACACTGTGATTATAGTATTGACATACCTTGTAGATGAAGCCATACCCCGTATCGAAAGTCAACCAGAGTCGTAACATATTTATGTCACGCTATAAATCAAAGAATACTCATTTTCTTGGATACATTTCTACATATATTGGTGAATGAATATAAATTACTGACCGAGGAATATTTTAAGGTTCAAATGTTTCAACTGCATCTTACAATAGATGAAAATAACTCTCATCAGTCTGAAATTCACAATTTTGACGCCATTGTCGCTTTGTCCAAGACTAAGTTTTAATTTGGATACTTTCGAACGACCTTGACATTTTTGCTGAAATTGTAAACATTACTTCGTTTTCTGAAATCTATTATTTGTGATTAACAACAAGTTGGTGGATATAAAAATGATTTCAGTGTGAATCGGGTAGTTTAAATATTTACTTTGAGTTTGTATTTACACTACAAGTAATACGCTTCCGTTTTTGTCAATGTAAACCAAATGTCATTGTCGACATATCGTAGAGGCAGTATCTTAGGTATGTTGATGTGGCTAAGCCCGATTAAAAGCACTTCCAAAATAGAAAATTGACAATGATTTAGAGAAAAAGGAAGCCAAGAAATGGTACGATGACACCAGAGAACGCTCTTTTCAAGAGCACTGGTGTAACGATCGACCGTCATAATTCTAGTGATTGATTAGCTGTAATTGTATTCACTACTATTGAAACAAATATTCTGCTTTACTATGTGTAGCATGTAAGTGTTAAAATGTTGTGATTTGTTATAAATTTGGTTAAAAAAGTTTGGGCATGCAGGGGTTTTTTTTACTAAGAAAGTGACGCCGATATTCGGCGTCTTCCCCTACCAGAATTTTTCCCCTAAAAATACCATTTCCCCTCCAAAAATATAATTTTTCACCAAAATATAATATTTTACCCTCAAAGAAATGTTTTTTTTCTTTTGGGAAGTCGACACTTATCCAATTTGTACCATGTACAACGATCTCGCTCTCTCTCTCTCTCCGGACGAACACTCAAATCTGGGAATCCCAGTGATTCTATATATAGCTCTTAAATTACGTCATGGAAACCGGGCAACTAATCTTATTAATCGTGTGACTATTTTACTGGATTCCGGTCTTGCGCGAGAAGGGTGTTTCGTCAATTAATTACCGGAAACCAGTCGAATTTTCATCCGGGTTATGTGAAAGCCAAGATATAAACGTTAAAACAGAAAAAAGTCTCACAATTGGCGTTCATACACAAACAAAATAAAACGTTCGGACTCAGAAAATATTAATTGCGTGGACGCATTTTTTAAGAATCAATCATCAAAAACCGTTGAAACCCAGCAGGATTCGGTACATGTAATCAACATCGATTAATACTGTCGGTTTATTGTGAAAGTGAAAGTAGACAATCGGCAGTTGCGGCACCTTTCCCTTCCAATACTGTAGCAGATCTAGATCGTCAACCCATTCATCATAAAATTGAAATCATAATATTGACATTGTTCCCAGGCCCCAGTTGAAAACATTTCCCATTATGAGATCTACACCTGCAACTTTATTTAGGACTTTGACTTTAATATCATACTTGTTCATGTGTTTAAGAACAAAAAGGTCAGAGACATGCCTCTTTTTCTAAAAAAAACCTGAAGTCTGTAGGTGAGTTATAGACATTGAAATGAACAGTTTTTATTTTTCCCCAAATTTGTCTCTTTCGCGCTCGATTTTCCCCTTTTACCCAGCGTCCAGCGTCTTCCCCTTTTTCTAAAAAAAACCTTTGGCATGTAAAAAATATGTTGGGCATGTAAAAATTCTTAAGTAACTGGCCCGACTGGC
The DNA here is from genome assembly GCF_020536995.1 of Dreissena polymorpha. NCBI lineage: Eukaryota > Metazoa > Mollusca > Bivalvia > Myida > Dreissenidae > Dreissena > Dreissena polymorpha. The sequence goes on from NC_068360.1 coordinate 107,264,468, forward strand.
ATGTAACTTTTCAAAGCTAATTTTGAAGACTGATACAGTTACATGCATAGACAGTTTTTTTAAGCCAGTCAGTGCCTTTTGAATTCAGAAAATAAGCAAGATAAACCATAAAATTGGGAAAAATAGATAGTAAACCATAAAATGGAGAAAAATGAGGCATTATTAATATGATTATAAATAACAGAATCACAATAATATTGTTTTTAAGTGCATGATTTAGTGCATTTTTAAATTTATATTATAAAATGCTGCTTGAATTTCTTTTTACCTTTCATATGTAAAAAAAGAAATATCATCTGCTAGTGCAAAATATGAATGGTCATTTCGTAGCAAAAGAGAAGAAAATAAGTGCATTAAATAAATGAATTAATATTTTTGTATCTGGAATAGTTGTATTTTAAATCGATCCTCCACCCTATTATGGCCGAATAAGGGCTAAATTGCTTTCCAACTTGAAATGAAAAGGCATATTGGTTGATCGTGTAGCGTTTATGTGCAAAATTTGAGGGCCAATTGATAAAGCATGTTGATGCCAAAACAGGTAATAATAATAATTTATTATCAGGTACATGTACACAAGCAAATAAGTATATTTAACCCTTTCAGTGCGGGAACCGAATTTTAAAGGCCTTTGAAAACAGTTTGGATCCAGATGAGACACCACACAACGTGGCGTCTCATCAGGATCCAAACTGTTTGCTATTCTGATAGTATTCTTTGAAAAAAAATCGAAGAAAATGCTAATTTTAGAAATTCAGCAGACGACAAATTTCCCAGCATGCAAAGGGTTAAGATGCTTAAGGTGTGGAAGACTCATAATCAGGTTTGGTGTCCCTCAAACCCTAAGGGTCTTGTTATTTCTTATGCAGTTTGTATAGATAGTGCCACATCCTGACACGTAAAGCTTGTGCTTTGTTTGCAGCGTTAGTTGGCTGTTAACAGGTTCATTGTGGTTATCTCCACCATCAGTCTGTCCGTCTGTCCTAGCCACTATCTCTTACACCATAAGCACTAGAACCTTGAAACTTAAACACATGGTAGCTATGAGCATTATGTGCGACCCTGCACTATTTGGAATTTTGATCTGTCCCCTGGGTCAAAAGTTATAGGGGTTGGGGTGGGGACGGGTCAGAGATTTTCACTCATTTTTAGCTCGACTATTATATATGAAAAATATATAATGGAGCTATCCTGATCACGTCGGCGTTACCGTTAGCGTGCACATGTTAACGTTTGTGTACTACGCCAAATATTTTCTTTTTACTTTAACAAATTATTTATATATTTTTTTATGCCCCCCCCCCCCCTTCGAAGAAGAGGGGGTATATTGCTTTGCACATGTCGGTCTGTCGGTTGGTCGGTCCGTCCACCAGGTGGTTTCCGGATGATAACTCAAGAACGCTTAGGCCTAGGGTCATGAAACTTCATAGGTACATTGATCATGACTCGCAGATGACCCCTATTGATTTATAGGTCACTAGGTCGAAGGTCAAGATCACTGTGACCCGAAATAGTAAAATGGTTTCCGGATGATAATTCAAGAACGTTTATGCCTATGATCATGAAACTTGAAAGGTAGATTGATCATGACTCGCAGATGACCCCTATAGATTTTCAGGTCACTAGGTCAAAGATTGAGGTCACGGTAACCCGAAATAGTAAAATGGTTTCCGGATGATAATTCAATAACGCTTATGCCTAGGATCATGAAACTTGATAGGTACATTGATCATGACTCGCAGATGACCCCGATTGATTTTGAGGTCACTTGTTCATACATGTACTTCTTTACCAACATGACCCTAATCTATAAACAAGAGCAGACAACTGTATCAAGCATTTTGACGGAATTATTGCCCCTTTTATACTTAGAATATGCATATTATTGATAAATCTATGTTAAAGTTTGCATACCACCTCAAATATTTTCTTTGTCCTTTGACATATTGCTTTCATATTTTGCATACTTCATAACCAACATGATCCCAATCTATAAACAAGAGCAGACAACTGTATCAAGCATTTTGACAGAATTCTGCCCTTTTATACTTAGAATATGCATATATAATTGATAAATCTATGTTTAAATTTGCATACCACCTCAAATATGTTCTATGTTCTTTGACATATTGCTTTCATATTTTGCATACTTCTTGACCAACATGATCCCAATCTATAAACAAGAACAGACAACTGTATCAAGCATTTGACAGAATTATTGCCCCTTTTATACTTAGATAATTGAACATTTTGCTTAAATTGCCATAACTTCTTTATTTATGATCACATTTGATTCATACTTTGACAAAGCAACACTTACTTGACATACCACAATGCACTGCACCCAAACTATCCCCCATCCCCCCCCCCTAATTTTTTTTTTTATAATTATTTTTGAAAGTTCATCTTTTAAATTACCACCAACCCACATAAACCCCCCGCTCTCCATGATGGCTTACAGTAACCTGTCAAGCACTCAAAATCTCTTATGACAATACGGTCAATCTCAACCATGCATTACCAACCCTTGGGGCGCCCCCTGGGTCAAACATGCGGCGTGGGAATACGCGTCGGCCTCTGCCGCACCATTTTTTACCAATTGACTTCAAATTAATACTTAAGATTTCTTATGACAACACAGTCTATCTTGACCATCCATGTTCACATTACCCACCCCAGGGCCCCGCCCACTTTGGTGGTAAAGATCCCAAGCTATTTCAGCATAATTAAAATCCAAGCCATTTTTGTGGTCAAGACCCGAGCTTTCTCACCATAATTAAAATCCAGGCCAGTTTGGTGGCAGAGACCCCGAGCTTTTTCAGCATAATTAAAATCCAAGTCAGTTTAGTGGTCAAGATCCAGGACTATTTCGGTATAATTAAAATCCAAGCCAGTTTGGTGGTCAAGACCCCGAGCTTTTTTAGCATAATAAAAATCCAAGTCAGTTTAGTGTTCAAGACCCTGAACTTTTTCGGTATAATTAAAATCCAGGCCAGTTTGGTGGTCAAGACCCCAAGCTTTTTCAGCATAATTAAAATCCTAGCCAGTTTCGTGGGGGAGACCCTGAGCTATTTCAGCATATTTAAAATCAAAGTCAGGTATAATTCGGTATAATTAAAATCAAGGCCAGTTTGGTGGTCAAGAACCCGAGCTTTTTCAGCATAATTTAAACCATAGCCAGTTTCATCGCCGAGACCTCGAGCTATTTCCGCATATTAAAAATCCAAGTCAGTTTAATGGTCAAGATCCTGGACTATTTCGGTATAATTAAAATCCAAGCCAGTTTGGTGGTCAAGACCCCAAGCTTTTTTAGCATAATAAAAATCCAAGTCAGTTTAGTGTTCAAGATCCTGAACTTTTTCGGTATAATTAAAATCCAGGCCAGTTTGGTGGTCAAGACCCCAAGCTTTTCAGCATAATTAAAATCCTAGCCAGTTTCGTGGGGGAGACCCTGAGCTATTTCAGCATATTTAAAATCAAAGTCAGGTATAATTCGGTATAATTAAAATCAAGGCCAGTTTGGTGGTCAAGAACCCGAGCTTTTTCAGCATAATTTAAACCATAGCCAGTTTCATCGCCGAGACCTCGAGCTATTTCCGCATACTTAAAATCCAAGCCAGTTTGGTGGTAAAGATCCTGAACTATTTTGGCATAATTAAAATCCAAGCCAGTTTGGTGGTCAAGATCCTGAGCTATTTCAGCATAATTAAAATGCAAGCCAGTGTGGTGGTCAAGAATCCAAACTATGAGCATAATTCAAATCCAAGCCAGTTTGGTGGTAAAGATCCCGAGCTATTTCAGCATAATTAAAATCCAAGCCAGTTTGGTGATCAAGACCCCTAGCTTTTTCAGCATAATAAAAATCCAAGCCAGGTTGGTGGTCAAGATCCTGAGCTATTTCAGCATAATTTAATTCTAAGCCAGTTTGGTGGTCATGACCCCGAGTTATTTCAGCATAATTAAAATCCAAGCCGTTTTGGTGGTCAAGACCCCAAGCTATTGTAGCATATATTGTTTTCGGCATAATTTTTTCTTTCCCAATTGTTTTCGTACACACATTTTTTCTTACCCATTTTTTTCTGTTTTTTGCCCCCTTTTATAGTTAGAAAATTGAAAATTTGGGTAAATTTTGTGTTCAGGTCTACTCTTATCCTATTTGTGTTAAGGTCTTCTCTTATCCTTAAGTATCAAAGCTATATCGTCTACTTAATGTTATAAGTCATGTAAATGACATTTTTATACATTTTATTTCTTTCCCATTTTTGTGTTTTTTATATAGGTGACATACATCAACTGTTTAATAATATTAAGTCTACCTTTTTGGTAAAAATAATGTTTTTACCAAATTTTCAAAATTGACATTACTGACACATGTCATTTGCTGAATGTAAAAAGTAGCATAACTGACATTTAGTTAAATTTACAGGAGAAGGAAAAACTGCTTTATTGAAATAAAATAGGGATACTTACAGACTAAAACAAACACATGGGATATTTTCAGATTTGAAAACTGGTATTTTACGCATCTTTAGGCAGTTCTGTGTACCAAGGATAAATACAATACTTAAACATTCATGTACAATGCACAATACTAAAAACCTGAATTGTAACTGTAATGTTTTTCAGATTCAGAGATGTCTGTTTTGTTTCTAAGGTCATGTGAAAAATTAAGTTTATATGTTTATAGGTTTAAAATTGCAAATTGTCCTCTTACTTGCCCTTGTATTTCAAGATAGAATACTTTCCTTCCCAGAGGAAAGAGATCTGGGTTTGAATCCCAGTGGGGGCTTCAGAGGATGATTCATTTCAAGAAAAATGAATATATTTGCTTTACCTTGTCTCTAACTTAACAAATTAATTCTGACAATGCCTTTAAAAGTATGCAGTTTTTGATAATTCAATTATGCAAAAAAACATGTATAATTTTAGGGTAGACTAAGACAGCAAACTAAGAATGGGCATCCATTTTAGTTTTTTAAGTCAATACAACAATAAATGCATATAGGAACACATATTTAAATTAAAAATGCAACAATCAGAGGACATAATCAATTAAATAGTAAATGACTACTTAAAATATTTTTTAGCACTGTTTGTTTTCCAGAGATTTGTGAATATGCCGTTTTATGTTCTTCTCCTTGAACTAATGCAATATGTGCTTTTGAACTGGAATCATATAGTGTTGGAAAGCTGGTGTTTCACGTCCAGAGGGTCCTTGCGTCCGGAAGCTGAAAATTGTCAAATATGATCTCCCCACTCATTCCATCCCGCGAAACCCTTAAGGTGTCGCAAGTCTAGTATGGAATGAGTGATGTATTGGACGTCATCATTGATGACGTTCATTCGAACGAATGATTAAGGGGGCTAAGTTTCGTTAAGCTGGCGCATATAGCCGCGATTTGGGAGTCTTGAAAACTGGCCGAACACGTTTGCTGAAATTTGACATGTATATGGACAAGAATGCGATCTACCTGTTGGCGTAGGCGTTATACCTGGCAAAAATCAAGTTTTCGAGTATTTTGTGTTTAAATACTTTTATGGGAAAGGGCACGCGCACAGATAAACATTGTGACGTCACTTCACAAACAGCGTTAGACATCCGCCATCTTGTAACGCGACAAAGAAACTCAGTGTTATTAGTTCAATAAGCACAGAAAATATGATTGTGTTTAATTATCATTAATACAAATGTCTATATTTTGTGCAGCGGATGTTTATTCAGACGGATACGACAGAATTACGTAAGTATCATTGTGTACTTTACAGTAGATTTTACTACGGAAGAAATTTATTATATCTCACTCAGTCACTGACAAAATGAGCTTGACACATAAACAACAACCGGATCGGATTTACATCCACATAATATTGTGCGAATCCGATGCAATTCAAATTACTAATGTTTGATAACGTTTGATGAATTCGTTATATCAATATGCATTAACTTTCAAGGGGAATAATTATAATTGAAATGTGCGATTCAATGACAGTGTTATATTGGGATAATTAGTCGTTTAGCCGTAACAGATAAGTATTTAGTTTGTTGTGTTTCATTTTCAACATAGTTTTACCGTTTTTTACTTAAAGTAAAACAGTTCAGTCGTCATTATATCTTGAATTTTAAATATTGAAATACATGTCGGATATTTCATATTTTCGGACGTTGCTACGTAAGCTAGTTGTCAACATAATTATTAAGATACATATTTACCTTTTACCATACAGTTGTGCAGCTGTTGTCTACTTAATGACGCGCTGTTTAATGTCAATAATGTTTTTCTGCCCGTGATGATAATAAGTCTTTAAATCAACAAACCCCAGCAATGTCAATGGTCTGTCAACATTAGAAAAATATTAGCTAAAGAAACTTCAGCGTACAATTTATATGGTATTGACATACCTGTACTCTGAAGCCAACTCTGTATCGAAAGTCAACCAGAGTCGTTACATATTTATGTCACGCTATAAATCAAAGAATACTCATTTTCTTGGATACATTTCTACATATATTGGTGAATGAATATAAATTACTGCATCGAGGAATGTTTTAAGGTTTAAATGTTTCAAATGCATCTAACAATAGATGAAAATAACTCTCATCAGTCTGAAATTCACAATTTTGAAGCCATTGTCGCTTTGTCCAAGACTAGTTTTCATTTGGATACTGTCGGATCATCCTTGACATCTTTTGCTAATATTGTAAACATTGCCTTTGTTTTCTGAAATCTATTATTTGTGATTAACAACATACGTCTGGTGGATTATAAAACTGATTTCAGTGTGAATCGGGTAGTTTTAAATATTTACTTTGAGTTTGTATTTACACTACAATTTGTTAACAACACAAGCCAGAATATTCTAAAATACCGGGAAATGTCATTCTGAATTTGAAAACACTTGAGCACATGGTATACAAATATACAAATACAAATTTTATTTTAAGTCAGTTTGTACATAACAAGTATAACATTAACATCTACATTTTCACAACAATAACACGTATACTGAAAGCGCTTGGACAAAGCGGAAAGAATCTGGGTATTTCGGACGAGGGTATTTCCGGGACAGATTTACTCAATATGCAAAGGAAAAATATGATATGCCTAATCGACAATTTCAATTGGGTTTCGGAACGCATGGTTTTATTTTTCTATGCGTAATCGGCAATTTTACATTGGGTATTTACACAAATGCGCACCTAATCTGTAGCTCTGTTACAGTAATCTGTGAAACAACGTCATTAATAAAACAAAAAATATGTTTGAACACAACGGTGGCTAATAATGTTTAGGAAAAATTACCAACAATATAGATTTATCTATAACATAACATGTTAGAATTTTATCATGCATTTATAATCACTCATAATGAGATTTCAATATACAGTTACATGCATAGACAGCTTTTTTAAGCCAGTGCCTTTTGAATTCAGAAAATAAGCAAGATAAACCATAAAATTGGGAAAAATAGATAGTAAACCATAAAATGGAGAAAAATGAGGCATTATTAATATGATTATAAATAACAGAATCACAATAATATTGTTTTTAAGTGCATGATTTAGTGCATTTTTAAATTTATATTATAAAATGCTGCTTGAATTTCTTTTTACCTTTCATATGTAAAAAAAGAAATATCATCTGCTAGTGCAAAATATGACTGGTCATTTCGTAGCAAAAGAGAAGAAAATAAGTGCATTAAATAAATGAATTAATATTTTTGTATCTGGAATAGTTGTATTTTAAATTGATCCTCCACCCTATTATGGCCGAATAAGGGCTAAATTGCTTTCCAACTTGAAATGAAAAGGCATATTGGTTGATCGTGTAGCGTTTATGTGCAAAATTTGAGGGCCAATTGATAAAGCTTGTTGATGCCAAAACAGGTAATAATAATAATTTATTATCAGGTACATGTACACAAGCAAATAAGTATATTTAACCCTTTCAGTGCGGGAACCGAATTTTAAAGGCCTTTGAAAACAGTTTGGATCCAGATGAGACGCCACACAACGTGGCGTCTCATCAGGATCCAAACTGTTTGCTATTCTGATAGTATTCTTTGATAAAAAATCGAAGAAAATGCTAATTTTAGAAATTCAGCAGACGACATTTTAGCAGACGACAAATTTCCCAGCATGCAAAGGGTTAAGATGCTTAAGGTGTGGAAGACTCATAATCAGGTTTGGTGTCCCTCAAACCCTAAGCGTCTTGTTATTTCTTATGCAGTTTGTATAGATAGTGCCACATCCTGACACGTAAAGCTTGTGCTTTGTTGGCAGCGTTAGTTGGCTGTTAACAGGTTCATTGTGGTTATCTCCACCATCAGTCTGTCCGTCTGTCCTACCCACTATCTCTTACACCATAAGCACTAGAACCATGAAACTTAAACACATGGTAGCTATGAGCATTATGTGCGACCCTGCACTATTTGGAATTTTGATCTGACCCCTGACCTCGCAAACCAAATAATGTTTCTTTAAAAAAATCTATGGCGGTAAAAAGTTAATGTGCAACGTCGCGGAAAATATTATACTTGACGACGTCATACAATGATGCGACTTTTAACAATTTAAGATTTAAAATTAAATCACATTAATGATTTAACAATGAGTTTTGATAATATAAATGCCATTGAACAGAAAATTGACATAAATGTGACCATATATTAATATTTGTACAAAATAGCCGACAACAACCGATTAAGTGTTAAAATTCCCGGGTACATTTTAGTATATTTACCGTACCCAGGGTACGAGCCTTACTAACTGTATTATTATTATATCTCACCGACTACAAGGTACCTTTACCTTGTTGTGTTTATCAACCTGGAATTTATGTAAAATCCGGCTTTCTTTACTTTTATTTTTCATTCATTTGATTAAGCAATTGTTGACGTATCTCGTGGAACATTATTTGAATCTTGGGATTTTAATGGCGACAAGCTGTAAGTGTCAATTTATTTTAAAAACAAATCTAAGATTTTAAGTTTTGTGTGTTTGTCATGCATAATTCAGTGTTTTCCAAAAAAAATTGAGTAGCCAGTTATATGGCCAGCAACAATGCAGTAAAACTAAAGCATTTGTGACATTTTACTTGATATACTTGGGGAAAGTAGTTGGCGTCTAGAGTAAATGTAAACGGCGAAATGGCCCGCTGCCGGTCTTACAGAGAACACTGATAATTGTAAACTAAATTAAAAAAACTCGCTGCAACTGGATTACGGGTTTGTAAAATTGTTTTTTGGGTCATAATATGGTTAGCATTCAATACAAATGTTATTATAAAGTATTGTGGTTTAAAATTCATTTTGAGAATAGGATGGAAGAACAGAAAATGAAAGGGTATACAGGGATGAAAATTAGTGGTTTCCCGTGAGCCCAGGACAAGTAGTTTTGGCCTGGGCAACTCAATTTCCAAAGTTGATAGTCCGGCCGGGCAACTTGTTTTTTTTTTAAAGCTTAAAACAATTCAGTGCAATAAAAATTGAATAACAATTGACCACCATGGATCAATACTAGTTAAATAACATTCATTATTTAGGAATAGGAAATAATTAAATTCAGGCTCATAATAAAACATCAAACATTGAGTATTGCAATGTCAGCAAATTTATTTAATTATCTATTATTTTATTAAAAGAAAGTATAATATACACATGTACATATTTCTGGGCTCGTTATTCTTTATCTGGGCAACCAAAATACTAAAGATGGTTGCCAGTGCAGGCAACCAATAGTAATAAGTTAGTTTTAATCAATGAAATATCATTGTAACTTTATTGTTATAAGCATTGCATTAAAGTTGTGATTGAGGTAAGCTTGTTGTTAATAATATAGTATATTTACTTTTTAGCTCGACTATTATATATGAAATATATAAAGTGGAGCTATCCTACTCACCCCGGCATTGGCGTTAGCGTGCAAATGTTATAGTTTGCGTACCACCCCAAATATTTCCTATGTCCCTTGACATATTGCTTCCATATTTTGCATATTTCTTAACCAACATGACCCCAACCTAAATACAAGAGCAGACAACTGTATCACTTGCATTTTATAAGAATTATGACACTTTTTCCATGTAGAATATGCATATTATTGATAACTCTACAATGTTCGAAATTCGCACTAGCCCGGAGCTAGTTGATCTTGTTTCGGGCTACTGAATTTCAATGGGTACTAGCCCGATTGGGCTATTGATTTTTCGAACTTTTGAAATTAAAAATGCTCAAAATATTATTTTCATCCATCGTTTGAACCATACCTTAGAGGGTTTATTTAGCTTCGTATCGCGTTTCCTCACCCTTCCGATTATGTTGACATGACGAGAGTTTGAATGACAATTTTTTTTTGATACCGTGCAAATAAAATGCGGATCTACCCAGGTTGTTCAATTTGCTGTACTTTCAGAAAACCATACAAGTCTACAAATGTTTTAAATGTCCGCCATCTTGGATTTGTAATGATCTATTGACGAATTAACGCATTGCAATATCATATTTTAATAGAATATGTCAACCAAATTATATATTGATAGCGTAGTTGCTTGGTTACTTTTTACTGGTTTTCAGTTTTGGCAGTCAAACGTTATGCATATTTTATTTCACGTGCAAGGACTTACATTGATTGTTTTTGGACAGTTGTTTCCGGATACGGTATTATCTGTCGATTTTAATTTATTTTCGACATTCTTGATAAACAAATATCTAGAATGATGAATACACATGCGATGTTACGGATGGTCTGGTTGATAATTTTTCACATTGTACTCACCAGAATTGGACCTAGAAAGACTATAAAAAAAAACAGTAAGCTAGGGGGAGGAGACACTGCCCTCTATTCGCTTTATCATACGGCCTAAGACTTTCGGCTAAATGTTTCGGATTTCAAATTTGGGACAATTGACATCTAAAATTATTTACAGACTGGATATAAACCTTTGCATCTTGACTGCATGTAAGGTATTGATTGACGAATATCGTCATACATAAATATTATAATCGTATTGTGTCATTGAAAATGAAATATTATAATAACATTTCCAGTTAATTGGGATCAACTGTTAGTTGCAATCCTCATCAATTACACCCTACCTGCAATAAAATCTACCCAGAACCGCAAAAATATAAACTTATTTTAAAAACTTGTGATAAACAGTTCGGGTTAGTAAACTTTGGTTCGGGCTAGTGAAAAATTCCATCTGGTAGCCCGAACGGGCTAGTGGTTTCAAATGTGAAATTCGCACACTGACTCTTTGTTAAAGTGTGCGTACCACCCCAAATATTTCCTATATCCCTTGATATATTGCTTTCATATCTTGAATAATGTTAACGTGCATATTTTGTATTAACGTCTTGTTATTGTAGTGTACATATTTTTCGGATTTCGGACAGCCCATTCATTGATTATTATTGTTGTGGTTTTGTGAGTACTCTTCATGTAAAATACTGCTGTTTAGATGTTCATTTTTAGTCGTATATATATCAGGATTCAATACCTATACCTTAGTGAAAATGGCATCGGAAGAACATTTGTTCATTGTACTAGATAAAAGTAAACATTATATCTATCCATCTTATTGTTTATTGCAGTTTCAGTAATATTCTGTTTAAAAATGATTTCTACATGATATAATTATAAATCATGGCTAGGAAATGTGTATATATGAAGCAAAAATTAAAAATAGATGGTTCATTTTTTCCCATTTACATGTATGTATATTTATCTATGTATACATCTTTTGTTGTAAACAGTTATGCGACATGTTGGGAAACGCCCAGGACAAATATATCGACGTAATGATTTTTTCACTTATGTGGGTGTATGTTGGCTCCACTTCACACGATACAGTCATTGTAGTTTAATTGAAAAATGCATCTTACAATGTGAGATGAGTTCTGGGTTCAAGCCCCAGCAGTGGCCTATCAAGTGTGAAATACGGAGCCATTATGATTAAATATACACAGTTATCTTTTTAAACAATACCATTAAATATAAGGAATAATGTTAAAGGGGAATTGCTGCTTAGCTATTTTTGACATTGTATAACAGGGTTTATATACACCCCAAGGATAAATGCTTCTAAATTTGTAAAAAAAACAAAAAACAAGTCGAAGTGTGCAGAATATTAAACATTTGCAACTTTCTGATGTCTAAAAGTCATCAAATGCCACTTGAAGTTTACTTTTTTTTTGTACAAAATAACCCATTTTGTGCTGTCCATTATCGGTTAATGTTTTACGCTGTCAGGTCCAGAAGCGCTCATTCTGTAGCATGTTTGGACCATAATGTATAATGCGACCAAGTTTCAGCAGATTCAGCCCAGTGGTTCTGATTTTATACGCTGTGCCTAGCTTTTATTGAGTATAAGTACTATTACTCACTGATTTATGCATATGAGCTTGGCTGTTTTCGAACAAAACCTGAGGTTTTGTCATAGCAAGCTCATTGTGTCATGAAGTGTCTTTTCGCCATCCGGCGTCCGCCATGCTAAAACCTTAACATGAACCCATTGTACCCACATATTTTTTCGTACCCATTTTTTTCGTACCCAAATATTTTTCGTAATCAAATGTTTTTCGTACCCAAATTTTTTTTGTACCCATTTTTTTCCTACCAAATTTTTTTTTCGTACCCATTTTTTTCGTACCCAAATTTTTTCGTACCCAATTTTTTTTTTCGTACCCATTTATTTCGTACCCAAATTTTTTTCGTACCCAATTTTTTTTCGTACCCACATGTTTTCGTACCCAAATTTTTTTTCATACCCTTTTTTTTGTACCCAAACTTTTTCGTACCCACTCTTTTTCGTACCCACTCTTTTTTTTTAACCCAAAATTTTTCGTACCCAATTTTTTTCGTACCCAAATTTTTTTCGTTCCCATTTTTTTACTACCCAAATTTTTCGTACCCAAATTTTTTCATACCCAATTATTTTTTGGTTCCCATTTTTTTCGTACCCAATTTTTTTTCGTATCCAAACGTTTTCGTACCCACATTTGTATATTCTTACCCATTTATTTTTTTCGTACCCAAATGTTTTTCGTACCCAATTTTTTGGTCGAAATAATCGGTTTTCAATTTGATTTGATCTCCCCACTCATTCCATCCCGCGAAACCCTTAAGGTGTCGCAACTCTGGTATGGAATGAGTGATGTATTGGACGTCATCATTGATGACGTTCATTCGAACGAATGATAAAGGGGGCTAAGTTTCGTTAAGCTGGCGAGAATCACTGCGATTTGTGGCGCTTGAAGACTGGCCCAGCACGTTTGCCGAAATTTGACATGTATATGGACAAGAATGCGATCTACCTGTTGGCGTAGGCGTTATACCTGGCAAAAATCAAGTTTTCGAGTATTTTGTGTATAAATACTTTTATGGGAAAGGGCACGCGCACAGATAAACATTGTGACGTCACTTCACAAACAGCGTTAGACATCCGCCATCTTGTAACGCGACAAAGAAACTCAGTGTTATTAATTCAATAAACACAGAAAATATGATTGTGTTTAATTATCATTAATACAAATGTCTATATTTTGTGCAGCGGATGTTTATTCAGACGGATACGACAGAATTATGTAAGTATCATTGTGTACTTTACAGTAGATTTTACTACGCAAGAAATTTATTATATCTCACTGACAAAATGAGCTTGACACATAAACAACAACCGGATCGGATTTACATCCACATAATATTGTGCGAATCCGATGCAATTTAAATTACTAATGTTTGATAACGTTTGATGAATTCGTTATATCAATATGCATTAACTTTCAAGGGGAATAATTATAATTGAAATGTGCGATTCAATGACAGTGTTATATGGGGATAATTAGTCGTTTAGACGTAACAGATAAGTATTTAGTTTGTTGTGTTTCATTTTCAACATAATTTTACCGCTTTTTCCTTAAAGTAAAACAGTTCAGTCGTCATTATATCTTGAATTTTAAATATTGAAATACATGTCGGATATTTCATATTTTCGGACGTTGCTGCGTAAGCTAGTTGTCAACATAATTATTAAGATACATATTTACCTTTTACCATACAATTGTGCAGCTGTTGTCTACTTAATGACGCGCTGTTTAATGTCTATAATGTTTTTCTGCCCGTGATGATAATAAGTCTTTAAATCAACAAACCTCAGCAATGTCAATGGTCTGTCAACATTAGAAAATTATTAGCTAAAGAAACTTCAGCGTACAATTTATATGGTATTGACATACCTGTTCTCTGAGGCCAACTCTGTATCTAAAGTCAACCAGAGTCGTAACATATTTATGTCACGCAATAAATCAAAGAATACTCATTTTCTTGGATACATTACTACATATATTGGTGAATGAATATAAATTACTGCATCGAGGAATATTTTAAGGTTTAAATGTTTCAAATGCATCTAACAATAGATGAAAATAACTCTCATCAGTCTGAAATTCACAATTTTGAAGCCATTGTCGCTTTGTCCAAGACTAGTTTTCATTTGGATACTGTCGGATCATCCTTGACACTTTGCTGATATTGTAAACAATAAAACATTACCTTTGTTTTCTGAAATCTATTATTTGTGATTAACAACAAACGTCTGGTGGATTATAAAACTGATTTCAGTGTGAATCGGGTAGTTTTAAATATTTACTTTGAGTTTGTATTTACACTACAATTTGTTAACAAAACAAGCCAGAATATTCTAAAATACCGGGAAATGTCATTCTGAATTTGAAAACACTTGAGCACATGGTATACAAATACAAATTTTATTTTAAGTCAGTTTGTACATAACAAGTATAACATTAGCGATGTATCGCTATTGACTGACATATGGTATGTTACTAAAAGTAGAAATACCGTGAAATCTCGGGAGATTCGCATTTCAAGAAAGTCTGACACATCGCTGTTTTTCTCGATATGAAAGAGCAGAATAGATAAATTTTAAATGTTTAAGATAGTATTTTGTGAAAGAATGTATCGGTTAAATGTGAAAAATGTCAATCTTTCCAATCAAGACGTGATTGATTTGGGCCAATAACTGCATTTAAAACCTGTTTTGGACCGGTCTTTGTTAACTGTCAACTTTTCGGGATTTTCTGGTTGACTTTCCTAATGGGGTTGGTCCATAACTATTAAGTCGCACCAGTAGTCATAGTATAAGCAACATTGAAGCCTAATATGCATTCATCTATTATTACATAAAAATGATGATTTTTTTCTTACTTGGTAACTGGCGACACACATTTTCAATTCTATTTCATTAAATTTGGCATATATATTAATAAAAATGGCATCGTATGAACATGTCGTCATAGAAAAAAGGACCATTGAAGCCTAATATGCATTCATCTATTATTATTTGGGAACAAATAATTTTAACGTGTGAAGACCCTACATAAAAATGCTAATTTTGTTCTTACTTGGTACCTGGCGACACACATTTTCAAGTCTATTTTATTAAATTTGGCATAGATATTTATAAAAATGGTATCGTATGAACCATTAGTCGTAGTATAAGCAATATTGAAGCCTAATATGCATTAATCTATTATTATTTGGGCACAAATAATTTTACTGTGTGAAGACCCTACATAAAAATGCTGTTTTTTTTCTTACTTGGTACCTGGCGACACACATTTTCAAGTCTATTTCATTAAATTTGGCATAGATATTTATAAAATTGGCATCGTATGAACCAGTAGTCATAGTATAAGCAACATTGAAGCCTAATATGCATTCATCTATTATAATTTGGGCACAAATAATTTTACCGTGTGAAGACCCTACATAAAAATGCTGATTTTTCTCTTACTTGGTACCTGGCGACACACATTTTCAAGTCTATTTCATTAAATTTGGCATAGATATTTTTAAAAATAGCATCGTATGAACCAGTAGTCATGGTATAAGCAACATTGAAGCCTAATATGCATTCATCTATTATTATTTTGGGCACAAATAATTTTACCATGTGAAGACCCTACATAAAAATGCTGATTTTTTTCTTACTTGGTAACTGGCAACACACATTTTCAATTCTATTTCATTAAATTTGGCATATATATTAATAAAAATGGCATCGTATGAACATGTCGTCATAGTAAAAGCAACATTAAAGCCTAATATGCATTCATCTATTATTATTTGGGAACAAATAATTTTACCGTGTGAAGACCCTACATAAAAATGCTAATTTTGTTCTTACTTGGTACCTGGCGACACACATTTTCAAGTCTATTTTATTAAATTTGGCATAGATATTTATAAAAATGGTATCGTATGAACCATTAGTCATAGTATAAGCAATATTGAAGCCTAATATGCATTCATCTATTATTATTTGGGCACAAATAATTTTACTGTGTGAAGACCCTACATAAAAATGCTGTTTTTTTTCTTACTTGGTACCTGGCGACGTACATTTTCAAGTCTATTTCATTAAATTTGGCATAGATATTTATAAAAATGGTATCGTATGAACCATTAGTCATAGTATAAGCAATATTGAAGCCTAATATGCATTCATCTATTATTATTTGGGCACAAATAATTTTACTGTGTGAAGACCCTACATAAAAATGCTGTTTTTTTCTTACTTGGTACCTGGCGACACACATTTTCAAGTCTATTTCATTAAATTTGGCATAGATATTTATTAAATTGGCATCGTATGAACCAGTAGTCATAGTATAAGCAACATTGAAGCCTAATATGCATTCATCTATTATTATTTGGGCACAAATAATTTTACCGTGTGAAGACCCTACATAAAAATGCTGTTTTTTTTCTTACTTGGTACCTGGCGACACACATTTTCAAGTCTATTTCATTAAATTTGGCATAGATATTTATAAAATTGGCATCGTATGAACCAGTAGTCATAGTATAAGCAACATTGAAGCCTAATATGCATTCATCTATTATTATTTGGGCACAAATAATTTTACCGTGTGAAGACCCTACATAAAAATGCTGATTTTTCTCTTACTTGGTACCTGGCGACACACATTTTCAAGTCTATTTCATTAAATTTGGCATAGATATTTTTAAAAATGGCATCGTATGAACCAGTAGTCATGGTATAAGCAACATTGAAGCCTAATATGCATTCATCTATTATTATTTTGGGCACAAATAATTTTACCATGTGAAGACCCTACATAAAAATGCCGATTTTTTTCTTACTTGGTAACTGGCAACACACATTTTCAATTCTATTTCATTAAATTTGGCATATATATTAATAAAAATGGCATCGTATGAACATGTCGTTATAGTAAAAGCAACATTAAAGCCTAATATGCATTCATCTATTATTATTTGGGCACAAATAATTTTACCGTGTGAAGACCCTACATAAAAATGCTAATTTTGTTCTTACTTGGTACCTGGCGACACACATTTTCAAGTCTATTTTATTAAATTTGGCATAGATATTTATAAAAATGATATCGTATGAACCATAAGTCATAGTATAAGCAATATTGAAGCCTAAAATGCATTCATCTATTATTATTTGGGCACAAATAATTTACTGTGTGAAGACCCTACAAAAAAATGCTGTTTTTTTTCTTACTTGGTACCTGGCGACACACATTTTCAAGTCTATTTCATTAAATTTGGCATAGATATTTATAAAATTGGCATCGTATGAACCAGTAGTCATAGTATAAGCAACATTGAAGCCTAATATGCATTCATCTATTATTATTTGGGCACAAATTATTTTACCATGTGAAGACCCTACATAAAAATGCTGATTTTTCTCTTACTTGGTACCTGGCGACACACATTTTCAAGTCTATTTCATTAAATTTGGCATAGATATTTTTAAAAATGGCATTGTATGAACCAGTAGTCATGGTATAAGCAACATTGAAGCCTAATATGCATTCATCTATTATTATTTAGGGCACAAATAATTTTACCATGTGAAGACCCTACATAAAAATGCTGATTTTTTTCTTACTTGGTACCTGGCGACACACATTTTCAATTCTATTTCATTAAATTTGGCATATATATTAATAAAAATGGCATTGTATGAACATGGCGTCATAGTATAAGCAACATTGAAGCCTAATATGCATTCATCTATTATTATTTGGGAACAAATAATTTTACCGTGTGAAGACCCTACATAAAAATGCTGATTTTTTTCTTACTTGGTACCTGGCGACACACATTTTCAAGTCTATTTCATTAAATTTGGCATAGATATTTTTAAAAATGGCATCGTTTGAACCAGTAGTCATGGTATAAGCAACATTGAAGCCTAATATGCATTCATCTATTATTATTTTGGGCACAAATAATTTTACCATGTGAAGACCCAACTAAAAAATGCTGATTTTTTTCTTACTTGGTTACTGGCAACACACATTTTCAATTCTATTTCATTAAATTTGGCATATATATTAATAAAAATGGCATCGTATGAACATGTCGTCATAGTATAAGCAGAGAAGCATAATACGCATTCATCTATTAAAATTTGGGCTCATACAATTTTACCGTGTTAGCACCATATATCAAGTTGCAGATTTTTTTAATATTCGCCACATACCCACAGGCATTTTCATTAATATCTCAGAAAAATAGACCTATATATTAATACACATGGCATCTAAAGAACATTTTATCATTCATGGTTCCCAGCCAACCTGGAAATCAGGGAAAACCTGGAAAAAGACTTTCACTTTTTCCAGTCAGGGAAAAGTCAGGGAATTTGGGAAAAGTTCCTGAAATCAGGGAAAAATCAGGGAATTTTGCTTGGGCAGACTTTCCCAACTTGTCTCGAGAAGTCCATACAATTAAAACAGCAAATTATTTCCTCTGCATGGCTATGGTGACTTTGTAGTATACATGTAGCTTTAAAAATAAGTTATGTCTGCAACTGCTATTTATTCAGGGTGTCTAAAACAAGAAATAGGTCGAAATTATGATCCTGGACGTTTTATTTTCCATCAGGGAAAAGTCAGGGAATTTTGTTCATACAAAAAGCTGGGAACCCTGTAATAAAGCAATCTAGAGGCATGAAATGCATTTTTCTATTATGATATGTCCACAAATTATTTCACTAAGTGATGACCAAGCTTGAATATGAGGATTTGTTGAATATTTCATGCTAACCAACATACATTTTTAGTTGTATATCAGGATTCAATTCCTATACCTTAGTGAAAATGGCATCGGAAGAACATTTGTTCATTGTACTATATGGAATGAAACATTATATCTATCCATCTTATAGTTTATTGCAGTTTCAGTAATATTCTGTCTATAAATGATTTCAACATGATATAATTATAAATCATTGCTAGCAAATGTGTATATATGAAAAAAAAAAATAGACAGTTTATTTTTCCCCATTTATGTATATATATCTATGTATACATCTTTTGTTGTAAACAGTTATGCGACATGTGTCAGAAACGCCCAGTACACATATATGGACAGAATAATTTTTTCACTTACCGGTATGTGGGTGTATGTTGGCTCCACTTCACAAGATACAGTCATTGTAGTTTAATTGAAAAACGCATCTTACAATGTAAGATGAGTTCTGGGTTCAAGCCCCAGCAGTGGCCTATCATGTGTGATATACAGAGCCATTATGATATATAAATATACACAGTTATCTTTTTATGTCCCCCACTATAGTAGTGGGGGACATATTGTTTTTGCCCTGTCTGTTGGTTGGTCTGTCTGTCTGTCTGTCTGTCTGATTGCGCCAACTTAAACATTTTGCAATAACTTTTGCTATATTGAAGATAGCAACTTCATATTTGGCATGCATGTGTATCTCATGAAGCTGCACATTTTGAGTGGTGAAAGGTCAAGGTCATCCTTCAAGGTCAGAGGTCAAATATATGTGGCCAAAATCGCTCATTTTATAAATACTTTTGCAATATTGAATATAGCAACTTGATATTTGGCATGCATGTGTATCTCATGGAGCTGCACATTTTGAGTGGTGAAAGGTCAAGGTCATCCTTCAAGGTCAGAGGTCAAATATATGTGGCCCAAATCGCTTATTTTATGAATACATGTACTTTTGCGATATTGAAGATAGCAACTTCATATTTGGCATGCATTTGTATCTCATGGAGCTGCACATTTTGAGTGGTGAAAGGTCAAGGTCATTCTTCAAGGTCAGAGGTCAAATATATGTGGCCCAAATCGCTTATTTTATGAATACTTTTGCGATATTGAAGATAGCAACTTGATATTTGGAATGCATATGTATCTCATGGAGCTGCACATTTTTAAACAATACAATTAAATATAAGTAATAATGTTAAAGGGGCATTGCTGCTTAGCCATTTTTGGGATGTTATTGTGATTTTTGGCCAAATTTGACACTGAATAACACGGTTTATATACATCCCAAGCATAAATGCTTCTAAATTTGTAAAAAAAACAAGTCGAAGTGTGCAGAATATTAAAAATTTGCAACTTTCTGATGTCTAAAGGTCATTAAATGCCACTTAAAGTTTACATGTTTTGTACAAAAGACCCATTTTGTGCTGTCCATCATTGGTTAATGTTTTACGCTTCAGGTCCAAAAACGCTCATTCTGTAGCTTGTTTGGACTATATTCTATAATGTGGCCACGTTTCAGATTCGGCCCAGTGGTTCTGATTTTATACGCCGTGCCTAGCTTTTATTAGTCCACTACCGGTTTCACCGGAGGGGACTTATGGTTTGCACTCTGTGTGTCCGTCAGTTAGTCAGTCAGTCAGTCTGTCACACTTTTCTGAATCCTGCGATAACTTTAAAAGTTCTTAATATTTTTTCATGAAACTTGAAACATGGATAGATGGCAATAAGGACATTGTGCACGTGATTTCATTTTGTTCCTACGTCAAAAATTCTGGTTTCTATGGCAATAAATAAAAACATAAAATAAATTCTGACAATGGTGGAGCCGGTAGGGGACAAATTTGCTTGACAATTATGAGTCTTGTTGAGTATTACTCACTGACTTATGCATATGCGCTCGGCTGTTTTAGGAGAATACCTGAGGTATTGTCATAGCCAGCTCATCGTGTCGTGTCGTGTCTTTTCGCCGTCCGGCGTCCGCCATGCTAAAACCTTAACATTGACCCATTGTACCCACAATTTTCGTACCCACATTTTTTTTCGTAACCAAAATGTTCGTACCCACATTTGTTTAGACCCAAAATTTTCGAACCCACATTTTTTTAGTTCCCACTCATTCCATCCCGCGAAACCCTTAAGGTGTCGCAACTCTAGTCAAAGGGGGTTGGGGAGCCGCTGGAGTTGACAACGGGTATCGGCTTCGTCCTGGGGACCTGGTAGTGAGATTCTTTCATCGGGCTGGTGTTAGCGGCCTTGAATGTGGACAGCGGGATGTCCGCAGGGTAGGTGTACAGGTCGTAAGCGTCATTGGACTCCTGGCTGACACGTGACCGCGACATATAGTCCGTTGGCTTGAGTTCGATGTATTGACCGAAGCTGTTGTTTGAGTATTGATGTTCCGGAGTGTGCACCTGAGCATGTGTCTGGGAGGCGCGCGCGGGGGACGAGCTCAGGTCGTTCACCGCTCCCGGCGGCTTTAGATTCAGACCTCTCTGATAAATATTTGGCTCCGCGCGTTGCGGTATAGGTATCTGTCTAATCTGAGATTTCTTAACCTTTGGCGGCAGAACCACCAACATTTTTTTCTCCGCTTGTACTGGAATTACCTTTTCCCTCTCGGAAACTTTCTTCGGGTGCGCAAGTAAATCACCGTCTGATCTGCTAGAGTGAATATTAAAGTCAAGATTTCCGCGCGGGTTCGGGAGTTTTGCAACACTCCGGGAGTTAAGCATGACGTGGTCGTGATTCAAGACGTCGTCAATTTCGTCCAGCGGCGTATAGATCCCGTCGGCGCCGGCGATGCGCTCGTCGGGAAAGAGATCGTCCTCGGACTGAAAAAAGTTACCAGTGGAGGTTCGTTCTACGCGCTCTATTAGCGACAACATCCGCTGTATTTTTTTGACATCAGTCTAAAATCAATTTAAACGTTTTACATAAAAAGTGTTCCGTGGGTTTTATTCCATATTGATTGTATTTTATAAACATTTGAATAAAGTTGCTTCCTTCAATATAAGAAAACCTTAAGCCTAAAATTTACAATTGTGTACGTTTGTGGACAAAGTGCAATGTTTATATTATACAGATTTTAAGGTGCGTCATTCCATATAGGATAGTTTATAATGTTATTATATTGCACAATATGAGGCATACAACAGAATTTCGAAAACAAGGATAACACATATTCTTCAATATACTCCAGGACAGTGTAACCCAGAACTTTGCAAATGAATAATAATAAAAACAAAATGAACAAAAGTTCATTTAATGACCGCGACACGACACTACCTGTTTGTATTTGACATGCGTTCTGTCGTCGTCAGCGGACTTCTCGGACTCTTCCATGATTGTCTCCGGCTTGCCGACACCGAGGCGTGTCTGGTCAAGAAAGAAACCACGGTTATTGGTTATCCAAAGTTAGCTTCGTTCTAGGAATACTGTGCTAAATGCATGTGCGTAAAATGTCGTCCCAGACAAGCCTGTGCAGCCCGCAGAGGCTACTCAGGGATAGCACTTTCTGCTTTAATAGTTTTAATTCATTAAAAGGAAGACTGTGCTACACGAAATTCAAGTCTTGGCGGAAAGTGTCGTCTCTGATAAGTCTGTGCACTGCACCGGCTAATATGGGACGAAAATTTACGCACATGCATTGATCACAGTTTTCCCTGATCGAGGCTCAAATGAAAATACGGGCATTTTCAATACTATAATAACATGATAACCGCTGAGTTTAACATATAAACAAGGTCTTAAGTAATCGGTGTAATTCTGCCGAATATTGAACGAAAACGGTATTTCAGAGTTAGAGCCAAGAACACGGAAACGAAGTGCAGAATATAAATGCACGATGTAAATAACTTTTGCATGGCTCAATCGAATTAATTCATTTTTTTATTATATATTTATTGTTATATTTGTTGTTTATCGAACAACACACAAATTTCGTTCTGAGACGCGATTATAACAAGCCAAAAACTTAAATTTAATTAAATAGTAATTAAACAACGACGAGGTGGAAGACGTTAAGTAAATAGATTGTGGGAATACACCGACCATCACAACAACGATTTTAGTCTCTTTCTGGTAAACCGGAGTTTAATTCATGTGCGTAAAGTGTCGTCCCAGGTTAGCACGTTCAGTCCGCACAAGCTTATCAGTGACGACACTCCGCAAAAACTGGATTTCCGTTTTAAAGAGACTTCCTTCAAACGAAAAAAGCTATAAAAGCGCAAAGTGTCGTCGCTGATTTGGCAGGACGGACTGCACAGGATAATCTGGGACGACACTTTAAGCACATGCATTAAGCCCAGATTTCCAAGAACGAGACTCATAATATGATGACTAGGAGTAGCAAGACGATAACATTGTAATGATATTGGTAATGATGAAATTGAATATCAAAATGAAGAGGCAGAAGACGATCTTGTAATGACCAAGATGAAAGCGGTGAAAATTATTATCACTGTGAAAATTTTTTGCACGCAGATAATGAGCCTCGTTCTGTCAAAACAGATCTTAATGCATGTGCGTTAAGTTTCGTCCCATATTAGTCTTTGAAATTCGCACAGGCTAATCGTGGACGACACTTTCCGCTTTGACTTGATTTGCCCATAACGAAGTTCGAATGAAAGTTTCACTCACTACTTTCCTCCTGTCGCTGTCGTCATCCCCGTCGACGTCATCATCGCAGTTGTTGTCTAGCAACCCCAGGGCTACACCTTGCTCGCTGTTCGGGGACCTACATGTACACAGTGAATGACTGAAAACGACCTAGTCCAATAAAAATGAAGTTCGCTCTGCAAGAACCGGGCTAAATTTATATGCGTCCCTTAAAAACAAAACTCACAAATGATGTCGCCACATGCCTCACACACGACGCTACATACACGACGTAACATACATGACGTCCTTTATACACGACGTTTCATACACACAATTCACAGACGACGTTACATACAAGTTGTAACTGATACACGACGTCACATATACGGCGTCACATACAAATAACTCTCAAAAAAGCGACGTTACTTACATATTACGGGCCTCCATCCTTGCTCTCTCCTCCAGAAGTTCGGTATACTGCAGCGTCTGGTACCACCACGTGACGTAGATAATGGCGGCCAGGAAGACCATGCCCCCTAGACTCCCGACCCCCACGAAGATCCATTGAAGGGAGTACGGCGTGTACACCGACGGCTTTTCGTACTGTCAGATGGAGAGAGGAATCGTGTTATTGCGGGGTAAACGTGGTTGCGAAATACTTAAATGATAGTGTGAACAAACATTACCGACCTGTTGACTGACGGACCGACCAGCCGACTAAACATTTATGCCCGTACATGGTATCAAAGGTGCTCAATAACAGTTTTCCTTTAAAACTTAGGACTTGAAAATTACATATATAAACGAAGAAGTCAATAACAATTTTCATAACGTATTTACAAAAACGTCAAACACATAGCAAAATCTTCAAATTATTAGGACCAGTACTACCGTAGATCAAAAGTATGCAATGATTGATTTTAAAAAAGCGCATCAGGTTATAGGCATTACGCCATCACGGTGCAAACATGTATCTTTTTGATTGTTTGCGGTTAATGTGTAAATTAATTGCATGTTTGATAAACGACTAAAAAACACAACAATGGGACCGATTGGAATTAGAAATCGGGATAATACAGATAACGATATAACACAAAACGCCACTTACGACTTGAACCAGCAGTTTGCCATTGTTATGCACAACCTGCGCGGCGACCGCATACGCTCCCTGAATGGAGGGGGCGGAAATATTGAGGAGAACCTTGAACTCATCCGCCTCGCGAAACTCTAACTCCCCCTGAAAACATCGCAAACACAGCTTAGTTCATAAGAGCCTGATACGTGTTATTTGAGCCTCGGTCTGGGAAAACGGGGTTAAATGCATGTGCGAAAAATGTCGTCCCTGGTATTTTTCTTTTAAAGGCGAAAATCCCAGTTTATGCGGAAAGCGTCGACCATGATAAGCCTGTGCGTAGATGCATTGATGTATACAACTTTTCAATTCTTAGCTAGGCAGGCATATAAATAACAAACACGCACTCTTTCAGAATAATAACACCACAAAAACTCCTTTTTAGAAATAGTTACCTTGAAATTGACCCCACTGGTCTCAAATAAAAATGTACGTAAGCTACTGCACAATACATTTCATCGTAAGATCTTCGTCCAATGTCAAGTTAATATCCAAAAACAAATCTATGTTTATACTTCATTGACCTTGATCCACACTCGAATGGACAAAACAATGCTCCCATGATAGATCTGCATACAAGAAACCTTTATTCACACACTCTTAATGAAATACCTCCATCCTAAATTAAATATTTAACCGGAAACTAATTTCCTATTCATAGGAACTGTGGCCTCGACCTTTACCCGACTCGCTATCAGGATTGGTAAAAGCAAACACAAGTTATGTAACGAAAACAATCTGTTTCTTGTTTTAATTTGTTGTAGTAACAGCAACCTTGACCTTGCCCCGACTTGGCCAGATGCACTCCGAACAGCCCCGCATTACCCATTAAGCAGAGTTGGCAACTGCCTATGGGCCCCGAAACTTTTAAGGGCCCACAAGACCGTGACGAAAGAATGTCACCCCTTACTTTCTTAGCCTCTTCTAATGACTTAACAAAGCCACATATTTTATATCAATGTTATGTTCCAATGAAATGCTTGCCATTGTCTTACCAAGTGACAATCAATTATTGTTTGCAAAACCGTATTGTTTTGAGGGGCACTGACGTTCAAGTAGATAGGCCGACTATCTACTAGTCGGAACATATTGATCATGTACCCTCGAAAATCTACTATTTACGGCCGACTAGGGGCATATGGCGTGGGCCAAAAAGGATCTGCGCCTATAAGCCTCCAGGGCGCCAATCTAGCACTGACTCAGGAGCTAGTACTTCTGTTCAGCTACTTACTTGCACAATGTCAAGATAAAAGCTCCCTTATAATCAAGTACATGACATTGACTGCAAAAATCGAGCGGAATCGATTATTTTCAGAAAACAGCGTGTGCCCTTCTATTTACACAAAACAATCAACAATCAGTGGCAAAACCGTGAATAACAAAACTGGTGAAACTGACAGGTCAATGACATTATACGTCACAAGGTTTTCCATTGATATTTTAGAATCAGTAAATAATTTCAATGGCAGAAATAGTGGATAATGTTAGAGACTTTTAGACAAGCACGTATTTTCCCAATTACAAATGAAAAGTGCTATACGCTTTTCATTTATGTAACTGTTTCAATTGAGTATTACCCATTCAGAAAAAACATTTCAAATAAATTACTCAGTCACGAGTGCCATTTCGCATGTGTTTATATAATGCATACTTGCTTTTAGAAATCTTTGACACAAAATTGAAATATGCAATTTTGACAAACATGTCCCTTTAAACATATCCGATATCGGATTAATCGTCTGATTCTTTTTTGCTCATTATTTAAATCAGTAAACTATGACAGTTAATACAGATTTCGCACTCGAGTAATTTTCAATTACTTGGCAATTAATATGAATCCTTTTGTGTAATACATCACATACGCTGAAACTCTAGCTTATTATAACTTCGGTCCCTAAAAGACGTACACATGCACCGGCTTATCTGGGGTCAAAACGCACATTAAACGGCGCTGGTGCCAACTTATAAACAAGTCTTAATGCGTAATCAACGGGTAATCTTAACGCTGCAGAACTAGGCAGATTAGTTTTATTGGGCGCACTCGTCGAGGTTAATTTATGACATTGTGCATGTAATTGTCTACGTATGTTGAGCCCTTTATGCAACAGGCGTATAAACACGAGCTATTTCAATTAAATGTCTCGCCATTTGTTTTTTGACCATAAACACTGATTCGAACCATTGCTCCAAAAAGCTCGTTGTTAATTTTTTTGCGAAAATATGAACATAAAGATTTCTTTGTCAACGATATTTTGTTCTTTTCTTTTCTTTGTATCACTAATTACTCCAGCTAGTTACATACCGATTTAAGCTTATGTTTCGATAAGCCGTTGTTTATTGGCTCATAAAAATTAGCATGGCGATTATGATACCACTGTGAGGTTAGACAGTATGTGTGTATGTTTCAAATTTTACAAGTCCTTACAAGCCTGAGGCTGTATTATGTGTGGACAATGAAGGTGTCCCTGCACTTTCACCTAATAAAGAAAATAGAAACGCGAAAGGTTGGACGATTTTTTAAATAGATGTTATTTCCAGCTATTTTTTCTATATTCTTTTGCTGAAGGATATTTGATTTGGATGCGGTATTGTGCTGTGTTGTGGGGGATGGGGGGGGGGGGATTGACAGAACCCGGAATTACCGGAGGCAACCCCATCTGTCCGGTATGGTGACCACAACCAAACCCACATGCTTTAGGAACGGAGATTGAACCCAGGTCACATAGATAGGACGCGCATGTATCGACCACTGCGCTAACTGGATTAAATCATATGATGAACATGAACAAAAGTGACTTAGATCATTTTACTTTGACCACTTTGTAACATGATGTCTTCTTCTTCTCGAAACCAAATGATCACACTGTAACGTCAAATTGTAGTGGTACCTTCAACCAATGCTACGAGCGAACACCCCTTCTCTGTCCTTCGTCGCGTAAAAGCGTATGCCTGCGCTCTACCATAGCACAATCAAGACTGGCGTATACCTGCGCTCTACCATAGCACAATCAAGACTGGCGTGGGCCTGCGCTCTACAATAGCACAATCAAGACTGGCGTATACCTGCGCTCTACCATAGCACAATCAAGACTGGCGTGGGCCTGCGCTCTACAATAGCACAATCAAGACTGGCGTATACCTGCGCTCTACCATAGCACAATCAAGACTGGCGTGGGCCTGCGCTCTACAATAGCACAATCAAGACTGGCGTATACCTGCGCACTACCAAAGCACAATCAAGACTGGCGTATACCTGCGCTCTACCATAGCACAATCAAGACTGAGGTATACCTGCGCTCTACCATAGCACAATCAAGACTGAGGTATACCCGCGCTCTACCATAGCACAATCAAGACTGAGGTATACCTGCGCTCTACCATAGCACAATCAAGACTGAGGTATACCCGCGCTCTACCATAGCACAATCAAGACTGGCGTATTTCTGCGCTCTACCATAGCACAATCGAGACTTGCGTATACCTGCGCTCTACCATAGCACAATCGAGACTGGGATATACCTGCGTTCTACCAAAGCACAATCAAGACTGGCGTATACATGCGTTCTACCATAGCACAATCAAGAGTGGCGTATACCTGCGACTGGCGTATACCTGCGCTCCACCATAGCACAATCAAGACTGAACCATCTGAGGGTTCTCACTCTGCATAGATATGCAGGAAGTGTTTATCCCATTTATGCCTAGTGGACTCTCCCATTCTTCTAAATTGGATCAATTTATTTCCAAAATTAGGGATGTCTAGTATATTTATTTCTACATTTAGAATATTTCTTACAGAAATTCCTTTAAGCAAACAGCGCAGACCCTAATGAGACGCAGCATCATGCGGCGTCTCAGCTGGGTATACGCTGTTTGCCAAGGCCTTTGTTCTAGACGATAGGCATAAATGGATTAAGTTAATTACACTTTATATTAATCATCACTACATGAATCGGAAAATAAAAAATGCTTATTAATATTAAGATTATTAATATTAAGAAATAAAACTACACAACGAAAATAAAACAATAATACATTATTCATTTTCGTGTTTATGCTTAATTTGTTTCTTATCAATAATCATTATATATTTTATTAATAATTTCATTATAGGTGATATAAAGTGGCAGTTTATTATTTGTCAGAAATTATAATTAAAAAGAACAAAAGGTTTGATTAAGTGTATTTATTGTAGAAATCAGTGTTATTATTAATCGGCAGATAACAAGGTGCCTGTCTAACAAGTGACGCTTTTGAGCTTTGAATCGTGCTCCCAGGCTGAACTGAGCATTTCTCACATTTTTGATAAAGTTTGGGCAACAGAAATATCGCTACCGAGTTAATTATGTTGGTTTGGGTTCGATTTAGAAACAGTTTATCCTGCTTGTACTATATACTAGTATAATAAAGAAGACCCTTTATCGTCAGAGCTCTCGTTATGTCTCGTAATCCTACGAGATGGCTTGAATGATGGGCGTGATTTGAATTTGTTTACCGTTTATGCCTAATTAAATGTGCTGCTTTAAACAAAATCGTCAATGTCCATTGTGTACTTTTTATCTGTTTTTATTACATGTAAATCTTAGGCTCAGATTAAAAAAAATTATTGCGTGTAATTCTTGTAAAAACCTACTGTTGCTCGGTTCTGGAGAGGCCGCTTGGCCACAATCTGCCGTTGTCTTTTAGGGTTTGCGAAAGCCCCTAGGCATCCCCCCCCCCTTACCAAGATGCAACCGACCATTGGAACCTCAGTCCACTCTCACTCGCTATGGAACCATGACAGCTTTGCATTATATATTTTCTCGTTGTGGGGTAAATGATGCAACTTTTGACAAGCTTTGCGAATATTGCAACCAATGTGTTCTTCAGCACCGCCGAATAATATCATATCGCATTAGCAAAAAAAAACACCTTACTTATTTAGCTTGCGCGCTTGTGTCTGCCAAACGCTGCAGACGATAAGTGAAATAGCTATAGAAGTCCCTTTTATCTCGTTTTTCGGCGTAAGCTGCATAAGCCAGCTTTTCACCCTGACTTGACCTTTGTAAGTGTCCAATAAAATTCAAATAAAATTTCCCGCGGCTAGGTACGAATGAATACACTTCATTTATTCCATTGGCTGATTTGAGTATACCACCAGAACATTGGAAACATATCCGCGTCTTTGTACCACTGTTTTACTGTATGAAACAATTTTATCTCTAATGAAAAGGCTTAATAGATAGAACAGTTTTACACTCAATTCTCGACATCAATACAGTTTGTGCGTACACCTTTTATTTTCAGAGTATTACCAGCGCAAAAGCGTTTATACTTAAAAGGCTATGTTCTCATATTTAGTACTTACTTCCATATTCCTGTCAACATGTTAACATGTAAAAGTATAAAGAGCAGTGGAAGCGAGGCCTCACTTTAAAGAATTGCATTTCAACCCGCGAGGTTTCGGGTCAAGTCGCGGACATTCAGAGTTAATATACAGGTCATCACCGGAGTTCGCGGTCAGTAAAATAATCGTTATTTAATAAAGACGCTATCCGTGAACTAGGTTACCTGGAATTTTCTTTATACCAGAAATATGTTAAAAGAAGATATTCAGCAATATAATTATGGTATGTCAATAATAGATTCTTAATGTGTTTTCAACAATACAATGATAAATATTATTTTTAATAAATTTAACAATAATTATTCCACCATATTGCCTAATGTACTAAAGTGATATTATGAGCATGTAACAGTTTATAGGTGTCTATCGCAACCGTTGATTATTTTTGATGTTTCTACTTCATATACACTTATAGTAATTAATGCAGCATCAACATACTAAAACAATATACCAGAAAGAGAAAAATAATGCATTTGAATATTAACCGTACTTTCGTTTGACAACTGATCATGTTTTACGAGTTGAACCTAAATTTAGTTTTAGTGCAGATTTGTTCATACGACACAAAGACACAATATTGTTTTACGGATCATTTCGGCTTACAGGACTGGGTGGGTCACGTAAGAATATCGAATATAAAATATATTTTTATAAACAACTGGTAGCAAGGTGAGTTGCAGATAATTGATCAGTAACCACATTTTAACTAACTATTTTGACCTGTTAATTCTTTTCAGCTCAATTCAACAGTGCAAAATGCCCATAATATCACTTTAAGCATGAGCACGATGATTCTCGATATTGTTAATAATCGAATCAAATAGCAATGCCCGACAGACCACTAAAACAGGTTTGTTCTCGTGTGGCCGGTTGACTCATATGTTTAAATTTCACTTCCATTCTTCTTTTGGTTTTCTGTTTTGTATCTATAGGTTTATGACCAGCAATATGTTATAATGTAAAATAAGCCGCGAAAACTCCCCGTAACATCCCGTACTGCGTGTGATGCAGCTAAGAACTGCACAGAAAAAGACATTCGCTATCCTTGATCTCATTCATTAAACTATTTACGCCGTATATCTTTTTTAAAGATATTTCTTGTTATACTTGTTTTAAGACTTATAAACACGCGGTAGGGAAAATGCCGCCGTGTGTGGGCGTAATTTGTTTTGCATTTGTAAAGATGTTTTTGTTCGTCTCATTATCAGTAAAGACAAATGACCTTGTATGACGCAACGTATTGCAGCCTGTGGTGTATCACCCAACGAGACGTAATAAAACGTCAGAAGTTAAACCGGTCCTCACATAATGCAGCCTACGGCGCGGAAGGACCTCATAAACTTAGAAATACACACACGAAAGCAACACAAACACAAGACAATAAACGTTTAGAAATTGTTTTTCGATTGGAAAAAATATGAATACTTAAAATTGTGGTCTGGGAGGAAACAAAAAAACAACAACATATTTTCTATGATCAAATGCATGACCTAAAGCCCATGTTTTAAAGGAAAAAAATCACCATAAGACACGCAAATGTATTTAAAGCGAATGCAAATTATGTGGGTTTTAATTAAGTAAAAAACAAATACCAAGTCGGCATCCATTCGATTCCTTTTTAAGAACGCCATAAATGTTGTATTAAAAAAGGATGAGTGTGGCATTTATTATGCGCTAGAGACCTTTTGTGCGAGATTGTTAAAATTTTGTTTGTCTTATGTTGTGCATTTGTTTTGCGTGTCGTTTGATTCCTTGGCATAAATATAAAAAAACTACATACGATAATAAGACCTCTATCTTGCTGGTGAAACCGGAGTTTCAACATATGAGCCGCGTTCGTAGAAAACAGGGCTAAATGCATGTTTGTAAAGTGTCGTCCCAGATTAGCATGTGTCATCAAGGACGACATTTTCCGTCCAAACAGAATGTTCGTTTTTATTTTTTATTTATATAATACAAACATTATTTGAAGAGATTTCTTTATAAACGACATTTCATAAAGCAGAACGTGGCTGTGCGGATTGCACATGCGTTAAGTAAGATTTTCTAAATGCGATGTTCAATTTAAACTTACGCTAAAATTCGTTCGAATCTCTAGTTGTGGAATCTTGGAACCAGGCAGTGATGGCGGAAGGTCGTCAAGCAGTATCAGGTGCGAGACAGCTTCGTCCCCATGGCAACTGCTTATCATGGTAACCAGAAGCAGCAAACATCGCATAACCGTAACCATGGTTACCTTCATGGTGGCAAATAGCTTAAATAGACCAACATAATTATTTTTCTAAAAAGAATATGAGCTACTTTAACATTTAATTCTGAAAAAGCATGACAATGGTTGATTATGTTTATGTTGTGTTAAGCACAATTATAAACATATTACCGCAATTGTGTCGCACAAATTAATGACAGTGTATACGGATGCAGCGACATATGATGAATTATATTTAGTATATAAACATTATCTTCATTTTATAAAACCGACCAATTTTCACACGCAGAACATTTATTCAGCCAGTATTTGGAACCTTATGTCTTTGGAATTCTGTTCAGTAGAGACATTTTATTTAGGTTTTTTGTTTTATTTGCATTTAGACCTTTATGTAGTATAGGCTTTCGGACAAGGTATTTTGACTCATTTTTATGAGGACTTTTATACAGGTAAGACTTTCTTGATACGTATATGTATGCATGTGCTTTATACGCCAGTTCAGTTCTGTAACCCTTCCCACTCAGAAGCAACGTGAAAATTGATATGTGCAAACAGCGTTTAACCAAAACAGCCTGCGAGTAACTTGCAGTCTGTTCAGGTTTAATGCTGTTTGCTGCTTATCAGTATCTAAGGGTTCAAAATGAAGCCTAAAAATGTAAATCTAATAAGAAAGGTCTTTAATTAAAAGCTTTCTTAGGAACTAAAACTGCGTCAAAATACGCATCTAAGTGGTAAATGGTTAATAAATTGACTCCTTTGTGTTTAGACCTCTACTCAGTATAAAAATTTTAATTTGTATTTGACTCATGTGTGCTTTGTTTCTCCACAGTGGAGATTTTGGGACGTTGGGACTTTGTGATTTGATTGATCCGTGTTTATACTTTGCCGAGAAGACACTTGTTTGACTACGTATTTCAACTAATATGTATTCCGACTGCTGTACAGTAGATACTTCTGTGACTTAGTATTTATATGTTCCTGTTTAATTTTGACTGGAATTATGTTACGTAGGACATCATTCAACTTAAAACTGTATACACTAACGGAGATCCTTATTTTACACCGTAATTGTACTCATGCATGATAAGTGGTTGTAATAAGCAGCAAAACAATTTGTTGATTAATAGGCAGTCGTGAGTGTGGCACATAAAAAAAGTTAATGAAATTCTGAAATAATGCAAGAAACGTGCATGAATTGTCATCCTAGTTCATTAAACAAGTATTTTGCAGGTTCAGTCATTAACTTTTCAGTAAATCATTTTTGTCTTAACCTATGACGTTTAAATATCATATTCACGTTAACCACCCATCTGATTTCCTGTTTTAATGTATCGGTTCCCAATCAGATTTCTCATTGATTAATCAATTATTATTTTTAATTTAATAAGTATTCAGCGACATGTATTCAATGCATGAGAGTGAAAGTTGCCATTAATGTAAGAGGAAACTATCAATCATTATTAGAAAACCTCGTAGTGGTATGATGGCGAAAATGACATTTATGATATGAGCCGCGCTCTGAGAAAAGGCAATCCGCACAGGCTAATCAGGGACGACACTTTCCGCGTAAACTAGATTTTTGCTAAAAAGAGACTTTTTATTATATTTAAAAATATAATAAAAGCGGAAAGTGTCGTCCCTGATAAGCCTGTGCGGACTGCTTAGGCTAATCTGGGACGACACTTTACACACATGCATTAAACCCCTTTTTCACAGAGCGCGGCCCATATGTTTAATTATACGATTCGATTTAACGTAATGTTTATCGCATTGGTGGATACTGCATATCATTAACCGAAAATGTGTGCACACGAACATATCAGAGTTAAAAGCTTAGCCTTAAAAACCGTTGAACAACCTCGTTCTCGGAAAACATGTATAAATAGTATTTGCGTAAAAAGCCGTCCAAGATAAGCCTTTGCCGACCTCACAGGCTCATCGGGGACGAAACTTTCAGTATTAATTGGATGATTTTCGTAAAGAAAAAACTGTCTTTGATAGACAAAGTCCATAAATGCGAAAAGTGTTGTCCTGATTATCCTTTGCTGACTGCACAAATCTGGAACGACTTTTAATGCACATGCATTGAGCCCAATTTGTCTAGAACAAGGCTCACTGAATAGCATGACGCTCGATTATCTTTGTATGGTCAAAGTGCACTATCAGCTTGGTACAACTTAACTTAAACAATTAAAAAAGACGTTCAGAACCTAATTGCTAACTGACACACAATTTTATCAAACAATTTTAGACTACAAAAATGTTACACAATCGTCATTTTTCGTCGTACGTATACTTTGCGTTGAAACAAATCGGTCTAAACTTCTCATGGTTTAATTCTTAAATATCGAAATCAAAAATGTTTAATGTAAAATAAACAACACAAAAATCGACATATATTTCTGACGTAAAAAACTGACGAAGATAGAAAGTTCTGTATTTTTGTAACATTCTGATAAATTAATTAATCTATAAGATATTTCACACATGACAGTTATTATAAGACATTCAAGTTCTTTTTAGTATAATGAAATACCAGGGAAGCTATTCCGCCGTCTGTTACTGGATGCCGGTTCTTGTCATGAATTATAAAGACGTAAACAGACAGTTTCATACGTATAGGTTTGGAAAAGTGCTGAATTTAGAAACATCAATTCGTAGAATATATTCATACTTTTCGTCAATTAGGCAACTGAAATTATGTGTTTGAACGGTACGTGTCTAAAAATCATTTTAACAGGCATTCATTTATTTGTCAAACACCCCCACGATTTAATCCTATGCATCAAAGTTTTTAACTAAAATCCGTTGTTAACGGGCAGAAAAAAGAATAGATACACCGACAAATAATTTGTGAAACGTAAATGAGAAGAAATAATGAATTGTGGAATCCGTTAAGGACACCAAAGAGTTCACATATAAAAAAGAGGGCGATGATGGCCCTGATGCGCTCACCCGAGCTCAGCGTAAACCAAGTATCGAACACGGTACCTGTTTATCCACTCTTGACACATACCTTGATTTAAATTCAGTCCAAGTTTCATCAATATTGAGTCATACTAGATTGGTTAAAGGGGCATTTTCACAGATTTTGGCAGACATTGAAGTGTGTAATTAAATACTTTACATTGATAAATGTAAACATTGGATCTAAAACCCTCCAGTAAAAAATTAGAATAAAATTAAAGAAAGAAAAAAAGTTAACCTCAACTGGGCTCGAACAACTGACCCCTGAAGTAAAATTCTAACACTTAGACCACTCGGCCATTTGTACTCGTACAATGAATGATGTATTTTATACTTAATATTAGTAATCCTCGTAGTGTCACAAAATATAACAACAACAACAACAGAGCTCTCCAAATTATTCAATCGTTTCGCGTTGCAACGCTTTATAAACTTCAGCTTTTTGAATCTTCAAAAGATGCATATAATGAATTTTAGAGCATGGTTAATATTCAGTATTAATGCTTCCTCACAAATATCATAACTAAAACGAAAATTTGCGAATCTGAAACATTTTTTTTTAATTTTGTCAATTTACCAAAACGTGAAAAGGCCCCTTTAAAATGTAACAAAGTGAACAAGTTTTGGGACGCACCCAGACTTGAACGTTCTAGGGAGAGTCAACGTGAAAATACTCAGATAACAAGGTTTAAACGTTTTTACCTGGTGGCCAAGTTGTTGGACACACGCGACCTAGATTCAAACTTCGCCTCAATAAAGTCAAGACGATTATTCATACAAAGTTCCAGCAATAGTGACTCAAACATGCGGGCGGGTTCATGTTTGGTGACAAGGTTATACTAAACTTGACCTAGTGACCTAGTTATTGTTCGGACTGACTTTACCCAGATTTAAACTTCAACGCTATACCGTCAAAATGCACACTCCGACTAAAGTGTATCAAGATTTATTAATGCATTTGCATTCGCGCGAGGCATCAAGGTTATTTTGTGTTCAAATATTTGAAAATATTTGAAATGGCGACTTTAGTTATTGACACAAGTTTCTTACATTCGAACTTGGTTTAGATACAGAGGTTAACATGCTTATTAACTTTCAG
The DNA here is from genome assembly GCF_020536995.1 of Dreissena polymorpha. NCBI lineage: Eukaryota > Metazoa > Mollusca > Bivalvia > Myida > Dreissenidae > Dreissena > Dreissena polymorpha. Next base: position 107,300,965 of record NC_068360.1, read on the forward strand.
CAAGATTGAAACATAAATGTGGCGTCTAGTGTGGTTTCAACGTTTAACTAATGTTTTACCTGGTTAACTAGTTTCTGAACACACATGACCCATGTTAGAACTTGTCGTAGCTAACACTAAGATAAATAAACACCGCACGCTATACGACCACGCACTCTGCACACAGACTGAACACAATTGCTCAACCTGAGTACTTCCTTGATAAAACAAGAGGACTAAAGGCACTAAGTCGCTCACATGAAACCTCAAAAAAGCTAAGCCGTTCTAAGCCGGTCTTGTATGCAGGGTTTATAATGACACTAAAACTAAAAAGTAAAAGTTCTCTAACACGTGGTAGCCATGTTTTGAACAAACCACGATCATTTTCAAACTCACTTTAAATATCATAACAATACATTTTTTACATAGTTTTTGACCCCATATAATCGAACTTCCAACTTGGCCGAGATATCATTGGGATAAATGTTCTGAACAAGTTTTATAAAGATAAGGCAATAACTGCGGCGTCCCAGAAGGTTCATTTGTTTCTTTAATTTGATTTAGCGAAGCAGTTTTTAACCAAACATGACCTACTTTTCGAACACGGTCGAGATTTACTTGGGACTAATCTCGAGACCAAAGTTAATAATGATTATGGCATAGATGTGGCCTCTATTTACTAATACCTACGGTGAGGCTACCAATGTACTATATTGTTCGTAATAGTGTAATTTATATACAGTGTTGTTACACTTTTAGTTGTTTACACAATATCAGCAGTACTTCTAACTTAAAGAAAAGAGACATAAGCCTTGAGCTTTTTTCTCAATTCTGACAAATTGTATTTTGCAGTCTTTATGTAAAGAAATACAACAATTTCGACCTGTCTAGTATATTGTGTCAAAAAAAATTATGTATATTTGTATTGTGCTGCTTATATGAACTTTCGAATAACTAAATATTATAGTAAATAAATAGTGTAAAACCAAATGTGGCCTCCAGGGTGCTCACATGGTAACCGTTGACTACGTACGACGAACGAAGGACATAAAGCGATCACAAAAGCTCACAAAAGCTCACAATTAGCACGCTGTGCTCAGATGAGTTGAGACTGTGTTCACAAATCATGGTACCTCGGTAACTGTGTTAATCAAAGCGCTGAAGGCACTGAAGTTCTTCGCTATTGCATAATCACAGACGCAACTCAGTTTTCAAAACTATATTATAGCTTTTTATATCGCAAGTTTGGAATGAACACAACCTATTCAAATTTATAAAGAGTGTGTCTTAAAGCACAGGTCAAGATGTGTGTGCACTGTTTATCCTCATATTTATGTTATAGATATAACTTAGACAAAATATCAACAATATGTCTCTTTTTTCGCCATTGGTTGCTGCACTGGAAACCATCTTTAGAATTCTGGTTGCCTTGCTAAAGAATAACAAGCCTAGAATCGTGTACATGTTGTGTTATGTGTTGCTAATACTTTATTTATTTATTTTTGAGCAACAATATTACCGACATGACAGACTTCATGCATAATGTCTTGTTGTGAGCCGCAATTGAATCATTTCCTAGCCCTAATTGATCCACAGTCGCCAATGTGTGTTCTATGTTTAATTGAATTTGGTTATTCAAGCTTTGAAAAGTTGCCCTGCTTTTTAGCCCAACTGTAACCAACTTTTAAAATTGAGTTTCCTGGGCTTAAATCTATTGGCCGCCCAAGGCTAACAGGCAACCACTGTAAGTTATTCATGATGTAAGATCTGAACTCATTCAATTTGCAAGTCTGAAGACATTAATGGGACCTTTTCACGTTTTGGTAAATTGACAAAATTAAACGATTTAATAATTTGGAGAGTTCTGTTGTTGTCGTTATATTTTTTTATACTACGAGGATTGCTTATATAAAGTATGAAATACATCTCTCTTTGTATTAGCACGGATGGCCGAGTGGTCTAAACGATAGACTTTTATTTCTGGGGTCAGTGGTTCGAGCCCAGTTCAGGATAACTATTTTTGTTTCTTTAATTTTACTCTTGTTTTTTTTTAATCGAGCTTTTAAGATTCAATGTTTACCTTTATTAATATTAAGCATTTAATGACAAACTGTGAAAATGTTCCTTTTAGATGTTCACTAAAAATGCCACAAGGTAAAAATTTAAAACTCATTGGTTGTTTATTTTATTCAAAAGTGATTTGCCTTGTCAGCAAGGTTACTTTGAAGTTATTATCACTGTTATCCTTTTTTTCAAATAATTAATAGAAAAGATCATTTAAGCTTCATTTTGGAAAACAACAGGCTTAATGCATATGAATAAATTGTCATCCCAGTACCAGAGACTCTTTTTAAACGAAAAACACCATACAATCAGTGCACAGAATAATCTGGGACACCACTTATTTTCCCTGAAAGCAGCCAATATGTACAGATTTCAATGACAAACTGGCCAATGTCGTCCCACAAGCTGTTATACACTATTGATTTCATACACCCACTGCTGTCTGCAGTGTATCAGTGGTAGAGTATAAACAGGCAGATGTGGTTATCGTTCCTAGCGTAGGTAGTTAACAGCAGACTGACTTGCAACGCACACTCATAACCTTAGTCCTTCGCAAGCGAAGAACTAAAAATCAAAACGTTTCTAACGTCGTCTGAATCTTAATAGAACCTCCTAGTATGATTGATTTAATTATTTACTAATTAAAACATAGGTTTTCCATCAGTTGGAAAGTGAAAGGAATAATAAGGTTATCGACACGTTCCATGTACCAGCTGAAACGAAACAGAAGCAGAAAGAGTTCTGTCGTATTTAGTAATTGCTGAAAATGGTACATTAAAGGTCATTCACAGACAACTTACGTGTTTTTATCGTTACGTTCTTTAATGGACTGGGAATCGTTTTTAATTAAAAAATAAATAAAACTTGCTTTGTTTAAAACAGATGAGATATTGAGATACACTAGCTTATTTTTATAAATGAGTTAATATAACATCAATTAACTGTATTCTGATAATCTTATGAAAAACCAACTGCATAGAACCGTTTTGCTGACAATGAATATAAACGCTACGTTTCTTAAATTGGCTCGGAATACCGATTCTCTTATGTCTCGCGGAAACTTTTTTTCCTTTCACTGCAGACAAAGTCTTAAAATTTACACTTAGAAGACTTCATTGAAGAAAACAGAAAAATAAATTCAAAAATGTTCTCACCATGGAATTATCAAGTATGTGATCTGTTTACTTCGAATAAATCATGTTTTAGCAACAATTGCATATTATACAAAGGGTACATTTTCATCATGTCATTTTTTAATTTATGACATATCTCCTTCACGATCCAGTTGTTTGTTGCCAAAATGTTTTTGAATATGACCGATGTTACGATGATCATATTATCCTACTGCTAAAGTATTATTTCTGTATGAATATGTGTAGCTTGGCAACAAAGTAAGTCAAATAATTATTCCGTATTACTGTACGATCATAAAATTTCGAGATCAAGTGGTGAGTAATGGTGGATGATGGGTCATGGTAGTAGTAGTAGTATTAGTATTAGTAGTAGTAGTAGTAGTAGTAGTAGTAGTAGTAGTAGTAGTAGTAGTAGTAGTAGTAGTAGTAGTAGTAGTAGTAGTAGTAGTAGTAGTAGTAGTAGTAGTAGTAGTAGTAGTAAAAGTAGTGGTAGTAGTAGTAGTAGAAGTAGTAGTAGTAGTAGTAGTAGTAGTAGTAGTAGAAGTAGTAGTAGTAGTAGTAGTAGTAGTAGTAGTAGTAGTAGTATAGTAGTAGTAGTAGTTGTTGTTGTTGTAGTAGTAGTAGTAGTAGTAGAAGTAGTAGTTGTTGTAGTAGTAGTAGTAGTATAGTAGTAGTAGTAGTAGTAGTAGTAGTAGTAGTAGTAGTGGTAGTAGTTGTAGTAGTAGTAGTAGTAGTAGTAGTAGTTGTTGTAGAAGTAGTAGTAGTAGTAGTAGTAGTAGTAGTAGTAGTAGTAGTAGTAGTAGTAGTAGTAGTAGTAGTAGTAGTAGTAGTAGTAGTAGTAGTAGTAGTAGTAGTAGTAGTAGTAGTAGTAGTAGTAGTAGTAGTAGTAGTAGTAGTAGTAGTAGTTGTAGTAGTAGTAGTAGTATTATGTTAATGCAGTTATTCTTGGCATAGTGACGTTGTTGTCATTGTAATATTTGTCGCTTTCATACTGATGATGGAGGATATTTTTTAATGACTTTTTTGGTGAACAAACTGTGATATCAGAGCGATAAGATATTACAAAAATTAATGTTAATGGGTACAACAAATGTCGGATCTGATACTTGAGAAAAGTCTGCGGATTTTCTTCTCCTTAAATCTCATTGTTTTGTCATGTCACAAGAGTATATATCATGTAAATGTGAGACCAAGCAACTTAGTTGGAGTGCAAGGTTTTCGTCGTTTTAGTTTAATTTAAAATGCCAGAGGCGTCTCACTTTATGCCCGTGTCGTTTTCGGTACATTTTGTCCACACAATCTGGTAAAACCATTTTTTTTCCTTTTTTTTAAAGTCGACAATTTCAGATTCTTTTTAATATTTCTTAAAACAAATGCAAAATTAAACAAAACAACTCGGAAGCATGTGCTAATTGTGATAAAATTGAAAATGTTATTGTAGACATAGCATCCACCTTAATGATTCTCCAATTCGTTAAATTGAAAAGGTATAGTTTACATGGTAAACTTAAATTCCCTACGTAACTATCGTGTCACAAAAAAGACACGACGACAAAAATACATTTAAAGTTCGTATATTCAAATACCTTTACTTGGATTATCTTTGATCATATGCAGATGAACCCGGTGTGAATGGCTCCATGGAGGACGAGTTTGTTTACATCTGCAAACATAAAAGAACAATTATCAAACGATGGCAATACGTCTATAAATACACAAGAACAATAATCAAACGATGGCAATGCGTCTATAAATAATAAATATAAATTGTAAGCGACCTACAGTGCAGAGTAATTCAAAATCACTGAAGCGTGTGTTACAAACGTTGTTTTTACTGCTATTGTCAAGTTTTATGGTGGTTATTATCGGATTAACGGCCCTTTATGATAATGAGCAATAAATTAAGTAACACGGGGACAAACTGTCAAGACGACCAATAATTATAATGATTATTAAGGGCCGCTATTTCTTTTATCAAAACCATGGGGCTTGCAAAAGCATTTAATTTCTCCACAAAAACAAATAAAGACTTGTTTCAACAGGTAATTGTGAGCATCTCTGTTTAATAGTTTCATTATTGTAATATTCTGGGAAGGATATAATTTGATTAAGATAACAACAATTTCTGAAATAAAAAGTATATCATTCATTCGATGTACTATATTTTGAATATGTTAAAATTCGGACATTTAAAGATAGGGACATGTATGTGTTGGTTTGTTGTTGATAGTTTGTAAAAATAAGTTTTTTGTTATTTCAGGCTACTAGTATGGATGGTGGCAATTGTCTGGGCCTTTCTGTCAGGAAAAAGGCGTGAAAAACATTCATTTAATTGAACCTGGAAATTATCCACCACTAACAGAAATCGTTTTAACAACAGAAGCTGATGTATATCATGTCCAAATGTCCAAATATAACTGTTTAACAATTTGAAGTGAGATGATTTATTCTCTGATGTTTTATATTTGTTTTTCCCTTTCAAATGATATGCACTGGTGTGATTCTATGTTGAAATAATTAATTTTGAAACATTTATGCAGCATACTGTTTAATACATTGATGTTAACATTATTATATTATTTTGGTTATTTGCGTTGTTTATCAAGTTGACAAAATGTTATTTATATACAAATAAAGATTATTAAGACTTATGAAGGTTTGACTTATGAAGGTACTTATTGCTTTTTATATGATAACATACTTTTTAAAGTGATAATATAGTAAATGACATTAATGCAGTAAGGTTTCTTACAATGATTGTTCTTATGAATAAGGTTGGAATAACCGACAGTTTTCACGCCGTAAAAAAGTGGCGACAACTTTTTTGGGACCAGTGAAACCCCTGCAAAAGCTTCCCACTTTGTACAAATATTCTGTGAAGGCATATTTGTATGCTCGTTTTTGCAACAGGAATAAATGTTTATGTTAACGGTAGATCCACTTCAAAGCAAAATGATAAAATACTGCGTCAATCTCTAAGAGTTACAATATAACACAGTTGGTTATTATATGTTAGCTCCATGTGTTTTGAAGTAGCATAATTATTTCATCCCGATCGTCCCAAACTTTGTGATGACTGCTAAATATGTCACAACTTATAAATTACATATTAACACGCTTTGATTCGACGCATAGTCATAAATGTAAAAGTCTTCCCCAGCTCTTTGAGGTGAAATAAATTATTTTAAGAGTGTTCACCAATTATATGCAGTAACTATTTTATTCAGAGTTTAGCATTTAATATTCCCAAATATACAACTTGCTTTATTCAAGTAACAAACTCTAACAAATTGAATTAAAAATAAGCATAACATGGGCCATTTGCGTTTACTAACAATGTATGTCACAGATTAAACCATTAACAAATTGCCCGTTACATGTAATATTCGTTATATGGCAGTCATGTATATTTGATTTAACAAAGCTTTGTGATTTGTTGATGAACGCCTGTTTTGTCAAAATGGTACATCAACAAAAAAGCGTCCGATATTATTGTGATTTGTCCAAGGCGTACTATATTAGATTGAGCCGGGAACCAGTCTAAAGGAACTCCATGTGTACAGACGATTATTCAACTGTTCCGACATTCCTGATTGAGACAATTGATTATTTTGGGTCATTTTCGATTTGAAAAATGACGATTTATAGCATAGTTCAACATTTGTCAAGGTTTTATGATGGTATAGAATAACGGTTGTTTTTTTTTTAATTTTACGTCATTACATGTTGCAACGTAGGAATTATACAATCATCAAATATTATGTGTGTATACATATGTATTTTGAAAACGAAACTTGTTCAAGAGATTTTTTTTTGCAAATATCGAGTGCTTTACATTATGTATTAAATAAATACAGTTGAATAAAACAAAAAATCACATTGTTATATTTTGAAAAGAAACGTGTTGAACAAAATAACTGCCACCGCTTGTGAGCTGTGGACAAAAATTGTATTTCGAAATCCAAACAGATTATTTAATACCGAAACACTTTACACAAACGTTAATACAGTGAATACAATTGAGAAATACTAAAAAGTAGCCGTGTCTTAACTGGAATAAAAAAATGTTTTCAATAAAGACAGCAAAAAGTAAGCATAAAACTTTGGAAAAGGGCAGTGATAGTGTAGGCGGACGTGTTGCAGACGGACAGTGTGGACCTTGCAGTAAAAAGTCTATCTCTAAAGCATCGATTGCACACTGCACCGATTGCACTGTATCCCTTTGTGATCAGTGTAATGTTGATCATTTACGCGACAATTTGAAACGGCATACTATTGTAAATAATACTGATTCAGATTGTTTGAGTGTGGCGAAATGTTTAAATATGAATGGAATGGACACATGCTCAGAACACAAGAAATACATAGAATTTTATTGAGAAAACGACAAACAATTTTGCTGTAGTGGATGCGTTAAAAACATAAAAAATGTGATAAATTTAACGAACTCAACTATTTTTTGGAAAGAAATGGACACGATTTGCAAAATGTGGATCGTATTTTGCTGGATGCCGGCTCTGATGTTAATGGTATGATACAGCAGTTGAAACAGTCGGACGATGTAATAAAGGAGGCAACAACAAGTTTTGTTACGGAAATAAATAAAATCAAAGAACGCATTCTGGAAAAGTTTGACGATGCAAAAACTAAACTGCTTGAAGAGGCAAAACATTTAAGAGAGATTCAGATTTTAGATCAGCGGCGTGGGCAAGTTATGAGTGCCAAAAACAGGATTTCCACGATATCAACCGTTTGTGTTAACGTATCAACGACTGGGACTACCCAACAGCGTTTGATTATTGCAAAAAGTGTCGAAAATACGCTTAATGAAATTGAAAATCTAAAGAGAGAGTTTCGAAGACCGTTTCCTTGTGACATTCGTATGAACTTTTCCGACGATGTAAACTCCCTTGTTTGTATGGAATCTAATATCGAAACACTGCATGTAAACGGCAGGTTGCTTGATACAGGTATGTTGGATTTCAATATTTGTTTTGCACATTCTCTAAATCAACACAATTTAAACTCTTATATTATTGTCATTCACACGTAAATAGTAACTTATTATAAATTAATTGTCACTTAGTTAAGAGAGTTTTCAATGTGTCTTGAAAAACTCTTGAAATTTTTGGCTTTTGTGATTACAGAGTGATACATCGCCTTACTAAACCATGTTATAGGATATAACACAGGGTCATCATTTTACCAATCGTCATAAATTACACGTCAGCCATGTTTCACCTCTAGACCTAGCCCTGTAACAGCTGTTCTTCTATTTAGGTCAATATAAACCGCGTTTACAAATCTGTCCATACTATTCTTTGCTACATTTGAATGCAGTAGTATAATTTGAAAGACCTTTTAAGCGTATCCCTATATCATGTTACATTCCAAATACTATACGATTGCGCCTTGAAATTTTTTGGTTTAAAGTCAGTTTTCCAGTGGGCACCCAAACGTTGCTGCAACGTTGTATTTGGGTTGCAGTCAAACGTTGCAGTTTGGTTGTACCAATGTGTTTCCCGACGTTTTTTCCAAACGTTGCTGCAACGTTTTTTCCAAATGTCGCTGCAACGTTGTATTTAGGTCGCATTAAAACGCAGTATTTTTAAATTCTATTTAAAATAATATAAAAATATATAATATACTCTTTCGAGTATTAACGGCAGTTATGGACATTTTCGAGTCCTTTTCCTAATAAGAACCATTACTTGCTGTTTATAGAAAAGTCAATGAAACGTTCCCCGACTGGTAATCGAACACACCAACTCCCAATCGCTAGGCGGACACCTCATCCACTACACCACGGCGACTGTTGAAAGTTTCAGATAAAAATGTTGACTATTTATTTTTGGTTGAAACTTTGAAACTAGATTCTTCCATTTTAATGCATAATACAACTTAAACAATATATTTTATCCGGCGATTTTGAGTTAAAGTTCATCTTTAGCATCTTTAAGTTTAAGCAACTGATTTGTAAAATTAAAAAAAATGAATTTCTAAAATCTACAAGAAATCATATTTCCATTGATGCTATGCATGAACTGTATTATTATAAAGTTCGATTCTTACTCGGGGAGCGTTTCATTATCCCCTCTCTAGACACCAAGTACTTGTTCTTTCTAGGAAACGGACTCGACAGTGTGCATATCTGCCGATAATACTCGAAAGGGCGGTTGGCAGTAAATAATTTTTATTTTTATATTATTTAAAAAAAAAGAATTAAAAAATACAGCGTTTAATGCAACCTAAATACAACGTTGCAGCAACGTTGGAAAAAAAAACGTCGGGAAAACTTTTATATACACCATTGTGACAACCAAACTGCAACGTTTGAATGCAACCAAAATACAACGTTGCAGCAACGTTGGAAAAAAACGTCGGGAAAACTTTCATATACACCATTGTGACAACCAAACTGCAACGCTTGAATGCAACCTAAATACAACGTTGCAGCAACGTTGGAAAAAACGTCGGGAAAACTTTCATATACACCATTGTGACAACCAAACTGCAACGTTTGAATGCAACCTAAATACAACGTTGCAGCAACGTTGGAAAAAACGTCGGGAAAAAATTCATATACACTATTGTGACAACCAAACTGCAACGTTTGATGAAACGTCCGGGTAATGTTTTGTATGCAACGTTGTGGCAACGTTCGGTAATGGTTGCCGATATTGCGACCTAAATATTACGTTGCAGCAACGTTCGCAAAACGTTTGATGCCCACTGGGTTACTATTTAAATATTTGGTAACCATTTGTGGAGATATATTTATAATCGGCTTACTATTTATGTACAAATAAATATTGTGACATTCCGCATGGTGACCTTTTTATTCCCAAATAGATATATTTAGAAAAATAGGATAATGAGGGAAGTTTAATGAAAATCTACTATATGCCGACCGCTTCGGATCGGTTATTGTAAATAATTGTGCTTTAAAATCAGGTTGAAAAATGCCATACAACATGCTTATTACGAAGTTAACCACAATTTACATACTTCATTAAATTCAGTTGATGTAAGGGCTGAACGAATAATTGTTTAGATTTTCAAGTTCATCACACCCCAGTGAATGTATCTCGTGTCTGATATATTGCATTTAACTAAGAAAATCTCTGTGTAGATCCGTTTTCTCCAAACCATATTGCCGTAAAATATTCGGAGTTATACGACAAAGAATGGACAGATGCTTTTGAATACTTGGACACACATAAGCTGGGCAGTGAAACAACCATCATCGATGTTTTGTTGGAAATCGTTATTGTAACTATGTAGATCCATCGGGTGAGAATGAGTTAATCACAAAACAACATATATATAGTATAATATAGTTGTTTTTATAAATTGCTTGTTAATAGTGCGATTGGCTGACTTCGGATTTGTGTGGACATTTTGAGCGAGTGCTATTAGAAGAAACATAACTAACTGCTATAATAAGGTTCGCAAAACACCTGGTCCAACTTTTACTTGTTTCGGCAGTAAGTGAATAAAAAAACAATAAGATAAGAGATGGCAAAGTGTCCAGAGTTAGCACATATAACTTTTCAACATTGTATACCGACCCCGGAAACCCGATTTGATGTGCAAAGTTCGACCTGATTGGAAAAGTTTCCGAAACATTTGGCTGAATTGCTGTAGGGTAAGTGAATCCAGTTCTATAATTGTTTAAAGGCATTTGTGAATTAAAATATATTTTGGTAAATGCAATGGAGGTGTTATCATGTATGTTAGAAAAATCATGGTTATTATTATTAGTAAGGATTTATTGAAATATGGCTGTTTGAAGTCGACAAAGCAGCGATTTGTCCCCTATTTAGCACTTTATTTACAAATCTCTTTAAAGTTATGCCAGTGAACAAGTGTTTGTACCGAAAATGATATCAACCAATGTCCCCCGAGAAACATATCCGCCAGAGTTTCACTAAAAAATTCGTATTGGTTGAGAAAATTCGACTTTACATTCAACATGTTGATGAAAAAATTATATGACCCGGTGCCTTGCCTAAGATGTCAAGATATGACAGGAGTGCAGTTCATTTATAAACGTAAAAATGCGAAATTTAGCCAAATTTATCGAAAACTTGTCCAAGCAGTTCGAACTTTTCACATCAGATCGGGCTTCCGGGGTTGTTTACGACACTACCACATCTATAATTTGAAAAACCTTTTTTGCTGATTACAAATGCATAAGATAGACAACAATGATGATGATGCCTTGCTTTAAATTCTTTAACAGCGTTCTTTACTAATCACACTTGGATACAGATATAAAGTGGATATGTTTAGATTTTTGTTAAGCACTCAACTTCCTACTTGGAAACCCTTTTATTAAATTCTATTGAAAAACATTATTGGTGTTCCTATGGATACTAATTGTGCACAGCTTTCAGGGGATCTTCTCTAATATTGGTTACAACGGGATTGTTTGCATACTGTATCAATTTATAAAAAAAAACAATTTGAAATTATGTAGTGTTTATTTTAAAGCAAACTTGTAGACATACAGAAATGTTAAATTTTGAACATAGATTATCTATTCTTAAAACAGAATCCAAAATATCTTCAACCAGAAATTTGTTTTAATATATCTTGGTCGTCATTTAAATTTCATTCCCCGACTTACATCTTACTATAAATAACAACAATTTCCAAACTGTCTTGATGACAAATGTAATGATCCGAATTTCGATGTTTTGAATTCCCCTTTCCAGGATCATAATGAAGCAGAGGGATCATCTTATTGAATAAATTGTTCAATATTAGATTTATACCCCACGGCTTGGTCCTCACAGAAGAATTTTAATGACCGTAATATTGTAATGGCAAACAAATTGTTAAAACATGGTTTCCAATTCACTTATCTGCGTAATAAATATGCTTAATTCTACTTAAAATATGACAGTTTGGTTTCTTAATACAAAATATCCTTAAAATGCTTATTTAATAAGTGAATATCCCTCCACAATTCTACAATGATCAGCTAACAAAAGCTTGGATCTTGAACTTTTATAAAAATAAAGTGTGAGGTGGGAAACAGGGTCGTTTGTCAGCTTAAAAGTTCTATCATAGATTTTGCATATTTATATATATTTTTTTTTAAGAATTAATATTGAATTGCTCTTTACTTGAAGATGTGTTTAGCTTTATAACAATTAAGATGTGTTTTGCTTTATGCAAATTGAGACGTTGCTATATTGTATTGCTGAAATCGAACATGCATATCCAATCAATTCAATTCGGCTGTTTACAACTATTTTTTCGGCTTCACGTGATGATATGACTATTTAAAGATATGATGATATTTGTGTAAAGAATTGTAATTGAAGACGAACTGTTACCACGAATGCGGTAACACTCTTTTAGTTTCATTTCAACGTGCTACAAACAGATCTAAGCATAGTTAAACCTCCACTATAGTGGGGGACATATTGTTTTTGCCCTGTCTGTTGGTTGGTTGGTTGGTTGGTTTGCTCCAACTTTAACATTTTGCCATAACTTTTGCAATATTGAAGATAGCAACTTCATATTTGGCATGCATGTGTATCTCATCGAGCTGCACATTTTGAGTGGTAAAAAAAGTAAGGGTCAAGGTCATCCCTCAAGGTCAAAGGTCAAATATATAGCTTCAAAGCGGCGCAGAAGGGGACATAGTGTTTCTGACAAACACATATTTTGTTGTTTTATGTCTAGATATATTGTGCACGTGTTTGGTACCGTACTGTTTGATAATATGTTGCCTCCGTTTACATTTTTCATCACATGATCACATGATATATATTTGTTCCATCGATTTGTTCATTCTATATTTAATATGTAAACCATGTATTACGGCTTCTTATCACGTCTATAAATATATGTCATTAAGTTCAATCCGAAACGCAAACAACAACTGTATCTGCTGCTCTTGCAACTTGAAAATTATGTCCACACAAGTTATTATGCCGCAAAAGGAAGCCTGATACGACACTGAAATGAACAAAAGCTATATGTATTTAATGCTCTTTAAAGGTGACTGTATACAATGTGCGAAAGTTTCTTAATTGTCAAAATATTAAGTGAAAGTTAACGTCGGTCCATTCTTAAGTGTGTAAGTTCTACATCGTTATCGCTTTAATACTTTATTTGATTGACTTTTAAAATTTATATTAAAATAAATAAAACCATATCCCACTTCTAAGAAACAAACACAATATGAATAAAACAATTAAACGACAGCGATGCAGAAACTCATGCATTATTTTCCGCAACATTTGCAGCGACATTTGCAGCATGACGTCGATTCTGCGGACTCGAAATAATCTGGCTAAATGTTTCGCTTCTTTAGTTCAAACTACCGGCTATAATACCTAAATGAATGATTTGTGACCAGGTAAAGAGTTTAAAACTGTGGCGTTACAATAATAATCAAAGCGCTGCAGGCGCTGAAGGCCTAGGGCTAGATTTAGTGTGCTTGGGAAGAAGTTTAGTAACTAAACTGAAGTAAATGTAAACGGATCCACGCTCTTTTACTGCCACATACAGTGTACATGTATGCTGACCATATACAGTTGAAGGTTTAATCTATTGCTCATGCTTAATATGCCTATATAGTTTTATACACTTTGACCTTTAAGCTCAATGTCATTCAATGGTCAAGGTCATCGGAAAATAGGTCATGGGGAAGGTCTTGTCCAAAGGGGAGTTGTGTACAAATATCAAGGTAATCCAATCATGAACAACACAGTTATGGCGAATGTAAAGTTTTTGGACTCTTTGACCTTCGAGTTCAAGTGCCAAGGTCATCAGAAAATTAATAAGTATTAAAATTAAAAATAAAAGTGAACGTTTACGTCGGTCCGTTCTTAGTGTGTAAGTTCTACATCGTTATCGCTTTAATACTTTATTTGATTGACTTTTAAAATTTATATTAAAATAAATAAAACCATATCCCACTCCTAAGAAACAAACACAATATGAATAAAACAATTAAACGACAGCGATGCAGAAACTCATGCATTATTTTCCGCAACATTTGCAGCGACATTTGCAACATGACGCCGATTCTGCGGACTCGAAATACTCTGGCTAAATGTTTCGCTTCTTTAGTACAAACAACCGGCTATAATACCTAAATGAATGATTTGTGATCAGTTAAATAGTTTAAAACTGTGGCGTTACAAGAATAAAAACAGCTTGAATTATATTGACTATTTAAACTTTTTATATTATATTGGAAGTAAAATATATTGTTCGTTAAATATTTACATTTAAAGGACATAAAGCGTTTAATGGTGTGATTATTTTGTTTGTGTTATTTTTTAGGAAGCTTACCAATTCTGTGAACAAGAACTAAACGAGGTGTGGGAATATGCTCGCAAATGGTTCTTAGACGAGGTAATCATGCTTATACCTTATATCTCGCCTTTATCTGTACTTTGATGTTGTTCATATTTGAAAACTGACAATTTTTTGCTGGTATAGACTATGTATAATATTTTCTTCATAGCAAGTTTACTGATCTCAATTGATATAAAATGCATCATAACATGCTCTTGAATTTGGCGAAACATTCAAACACATAAAGACACACACATCAAATCAACAAACGGCATTATACAGTCGTGCCATTGGTATGACAGAGAATAAGTAGTCAAAAGACGCACTCGATATGTCATCTGACACAAAAATAAAAACAAATTCTTAATGTTTGTATTGCACTAACATAGCATAGCATGTTACAAAACCAGGTAATACAACACTCTTTAAATAATAAATTAAATGCACTTGTTTGAATAACCACATCTGTGATATGTTTGTGTCAGTTCAGTTGTCATCATTCCCCCCTTCGAAGAAGCGGGGTTTTAGTACTTTGCACCTGTCAATCTGTCGTTCGAATGGTTTGTCGGGTGTATCACCGGTCAATAGAGTATTTCGTTTCCGCACGATATCTAAAAAGCTTAGAGCTACAATCATGCAAATTTGTATGATTGTTTGTAAGGAAGGAAAGATGCGTAGTGATTTTCTGGACCAGAGGTCAATATCAAGGTTGCAGGGGCTTTGAACATGAAATTTGCGTCCGCATAATATCTTGAAAACGCTTTTACATTTGATCGTAAAAATGGTATGACAGTTACCGATACTTTGACGAAAGGAAAACGCATGTCAATAAGAAGGTAAACATGTCCAGTTTACCATGTATTTTGAGGAAAACAGGTCAAAGTTCAAGATCACAGGTGCATGCAATAATAAACAATATCGTAGAAATCGAAAACTTAGCTGCAAGTCGGGAAATGATGCTTTCATGTTCTTCAAACATCTTTTGTTTAGTCTTTGATTAAGCTAATCGCTTCATTAGGATCATAGAACCATATAATGGCAGAAGAATCTAACCCAATCATATATATGTCTTAGGCTGAGCCTTGTAGTTTAGAACAACATATTTTGTTTTCCTCTTAGAATGAGGCGTCTTGTCAGCGATTGGCTAAACTCATGCGTGATGGACGAAATCGAAAGGTCATGATCCATGCATCGGAAATAAAAACGGTATTTTACACTATTAAAATCTTTCACAGTATTGTACACGTCTATACGTTGTAGCTATGTTACATATATAGCACGAATTATATAACTACACAAACACGTGCTGTTAAATATAAAATGATGTATTAAAAGATTCAGATTCTATATTAACAACGCATATTTTAGTTTATCAACAAATCATCGTACTTATGGTGTGTCTATTACACGTCTAAGGCGACCGCCTTCGTGGTTTTATTTTTGAAAGCTTATCACGTAAAAATAGGTACGGGTTATGCGTTTTTTATTTTCATGTATAACATTGATAATTCTGTTCTCTGTGAATATCAAACATGTTGGAAAATAACGACCGGTGTATAGTTTAATTATGTTCCATTAATTTGTGCAAACATGAATCTTTGTTTTTTTTATTTTGCAGAAATTTAGAGAGTATTTACGTAGTAATGAACGTCTGTCAGGGTTACTAATCTCATCTAAGATGGACGCATACATAACTGCTTGCATCAGTGTTTGCCTGCTGATGACAGCTAACACTCCACAAATCGTCCTTGAGTGTCCTGGATTGAAAACGAATTCTAATCGACAAAAATATGCTGCAAAAATAAACTTTGATGGATCTGTATACAGAAGTTATACCAGAAGCGGCAAGTATTTGGCATATTGTGTTTGGCCAGCAACTCGTCTTCATCAAAATGGCCCAGTGATATGTAGGGGTGTAGCACAGGGTTGTTAATAACCGATCAAGTATGTACTTATGTAGTATTGGTAGAAATGCGCTCGTAAAAAGAAATGTCATTTAAAGAAGACAAACTGTCTGCTTTTTCAACTAAGCGTATACAAACTTCAAAATACCTTTAGGGTATACCTTTATTAAAAACGATATGGGTTAAATACTGCATGTTTTACATACTACCGCGATTACATGTTAAATCTCACATCGGACATTTTGATATATGCTCCAGTTAATATGTAAGTTTAAGCATCGTGTAATGTGAATACAATGATGTCGCGTAATTTAAATAACTCATATTTGTGAAGTGTAATGTTGTTTTATAGGACTGTTCTGTGTCGGCTTTTGTAAGTTGTAAATTTGTGTGTTATGCTTCATAAACACATATACATTGGACTGTGCACGTTTTGTATATGACACTTAATATTAGATAAGTTCAAAGAAAGACAAGATTAAATGCAATTTTCCGGCTTTTCATGAGAAAATCTGAATAAATTTGACGCACAGTTTCAATTTTCGTCTACCGTGAACAAACGTACGCGGGAATGCCATGAGCGTACTTGTGGGTAACATACCCGATTGATTGTTTACTTGTGAAAAATGACAACGCTGACGATAGTTACTTCATTTTTAGCCTTGGAGCATACATGTACACATGCTTGCGCATGCGGGATGACTGCGTCTGCGGGGGGGGGGATGCACATGTGGGATGATGCGCGGTAGTTTGGAAAACATTCATAAGAGATCAACCGGTCTAAATGTTTAGTAATTTGTGGTATATAAATTATTTGAAAGGTGAAATTGTGTGTAAAGTGAGTGCAAATATTGGTATGTGGATTTTAAAAGCGAAACAACAGTTGACTTGGGACAGTTTAAGTACACACAAGAGAAAACAATACGCGTAGTTTAAAATGGAAAGTTGATAGACAATCGGAGATATGTTTCTATCGTAGGTTCTGTGATATCCAGTCCTACGAACGTTATGAAGTATCCTCAGATAAGCGCGTCATGTTTACACAAGTTGATATCCAAATTCAATGTCACCGCATCCAGCATGTTTTACAGGTTGTCAATTTCTGAACGTGACTGCACCGGGGAACAATACCATTTTCTGTCACCCCTCAATGCCATGTATTCTCAGCTAAAACATATTTAAAAATGCTCTTGAACAGGATAACCAATATGGATTCAAAACTTACAAATTAATAAAACAATCAAACAATAATGAAGCTCTGACATTGACATTTGAATGTATGGGCAAAACAGCTTCTAAAATGAAAACACATTTTAAAGAATAGAGAAAAAGCGCCAATTGTACAACATTATTCTTGAAAAGTAAAGTTGAAAAGAAGGAAATTAATTAGTTAGCTGTACGACTGAAAGGAAAGGAAAATCTAATGCAACGCAAAGTCACTGATCTCAAATATCGCAGCATTCGGGATAATTTGACATACTACACAACTCTAGAGGTAAAGGATCAGCAGTGCGTAAAGAAAAAATACAAGACGTGCATGAGTCAAAATTACGGATAGAAAAATCTTCCAAGATCATTTTATTGCGCCAAGTTTAAAGAACATGTTGATATTACAGCTGCGAAATTAGGCCTATATTTGCAAATATTTGCATACCATGCGGACACAGAATTGATGAGGAAGATGTCCATGGCATCAAAGGATTTGTAATCTCGGAACCATTTCGAATGGAGGTGATGGATACTGGACAGAGGCTCATGAAGAAGGCTAAAGAAGAGAATAATGAGGGTTTCCTGAGGGCGGGAAATCTTTTCATCAACGGCTGAGAGTACAAGCCGGGTGCATCGGACGAGTGTTGAGAAATTTGTAACCTAGAACTTTCAGGGGCTTGCAGCAGACGATTGTTCATCGCCGTAATTCGTGAAATTTCTTTCATAATATCACATTACAGCAACATGGATTAAGTGATTCAATACAGTCCTATATACTTTATCACAATAGGCGTGCGAAACGAGCAAGTTGTTACATTATTGTGTATATTATATAAAGTATACGAAAATGAGTATCGGTTGTTAAATATGATTATATTGATTGTCTTGTATAGATTAAATTGATAAAGAATATCTAAATACTGACACTGGAATGTTTATTTGTGTAGTATATATAACAAATCGAAAATTCACTTGTTAAAACTCTTTATGTTGGGAATATTTTTAAGATATGTTATATTAACACATTTTCCAAACAATGTTCGTAAACTTTAACTAGATTCAGGTTTAAAGTATATTGGGTTTTATGAAGAATACGTTCATGTTAACAGTTTTATAATAATGTTTTATTTTAAAATGGCGAATTAATGCATCGAAAGTTTATTACCATTTATTTACAAGGATCAACAGCCATTTCTGAAAGGTTTATGTACTTTGATATAATTGAAATTTGAAATTCAAAAATATAATAGTAACAATAAGATTTTCATTCTATGATACATTTATATAAACAAGTTTTCGCCAATGAATATATAAATGTTGTGAACAGAACGAAATTGAACACCACTACCATTGTGCTCTAATATGTCCTTTATATGACAATGTACAAGACACACTTTTTGTTACAAAAAGAAGACTGGGTATGCTATTTCTTTAACAGTTAGTTGAATGAAACCAGAAAATCTGTATTGATACGTTAGCAGATGTCTGTAAACAAAGAATTTTCACTTAGAGCCGATAATATACATATCTATGGTAGTATGTATTTTGTTTCTGTATTGGCATGTTGTATACAATATCTAACTTCATTAAATAATCTCTGTAAATTTCGGTTTCGAACATTGTTATGTCCCCCACCACTATAGTGGGTGACATATTGTTTTTGCAATGTCTGTTGGTTTGTTGGTTTGATTGTTTATTTGTGTGTTTGCTCACTCTTTAACATTTTGCCATATCTTTTGCAATGTTGAAGATAGCAAATTCATATTTGGCATGCATGTGTTTGTCAAGGAGCTGCAAATTTTGAGTGGTGAAAGGTTAAGGTCATCCATCAAGGTCAAAGGTAAAACAAAAACAAATCCAAGGGAAGTAATAAGCTCTAAAGGGAGATCATTATCTGAACCTGCCAAATGATAAAGAAAATTTAAATTAATCAAAGCGGCGCAGAAGGGGGCATAGTGTTTCTGACAAACACATTTCTTGTTTAAACTTTGCTAAAATAGATTTGTGCTTCTTGTACGATCCCGCTTTCTTACGCGAAGTCAGGTAACATATTATATATCAAAATCAATACAATGTAATTGCATATGTGTACATTCACGTGTTCTTGGTTAAAGTTTGACGCATGCGTATGTTTGTTTGCCTTATTTCGTGTATGCATTTGACGATGATGCTTGAGTAATTAATGAAACAAAATCTGTTTTGTCAATGGTTGTTAAAAAACAATAACCACATTTGCGCTGTGTCTTATCACTATCAATCATCTGTGATTGTGTGTCACTTGTTTTTGACTTATCCTCTGTGAACATACCAAAACATCAGTAATGAACATTGTCAGTATAAACAAACCTCGAGTGATTGGATTGATTTCATGAATGATCATGTTTTAGGCATCATACACGGAATTTCTACTGAATATGTCAAAATCTTCGTCAACGGAAAGAAACAAACTGTATCATATGGGTCATTTTGCAAACATATTTCAATACTTGCGCATATTTTGCGATATATAAATGCGAATATATTGTATTAAAACACGTTAAATTAAACATTAAATTATAACAAAATTCACTATCCATGCCAATAATTGATATTTTACTATTTAATTACTATATTAGTACGTAACCAATGATAGTTGTGTTTTCTTTTTGCATTCGTTTGGTTTCTTTATAATTTTATAAAATGCACACAAAAACTATGAACATGATTGGGTAAAATCTAATATCTTTGATTTTCCATTTGTTTAACGGAGATGAATAAATGTGTGCAATGCATTGCACACCTTTTAACATCGTTGTCTTTATTATTTTCAGTTTCACTTAATGTTTTATTACACGTATGTTTCATGTAATACAACTGTATAATTTAACCATATCATGACATTAATGTTAGAACGTCAATAACTATCTTTCGTATTGTGTTATATATGTTTAGATGAATACAAAACTAGCAACAACTTAAATTGCAGAAGTGCTTGGCCTTTAAGGACATACTATAATGAGTGCCCATTTCAACACCCGAATCGCATGTTAATTTACTGATTTTTCCAAAGTGATACTAGGTGAAATTGTGTGTGTGCGTTTGTGTGTGTGCCTGTATTATTGGGTGCTTATTATCCAGTGCTTCTTGTTTCTTATATAGCCGTTGCAAAAAGATACATTTTTGTTTCGTACCGGGTATAGTGAAGAAACTAGACACACGAACTCGTGCTCTGTGTGATTTCCATAGTACAACGTTCCTCTGTTTCACGTATCATTTCAAGGACGATTACAAGAGCTCGCTGGTAAGCGAACCTTGCGATTATTGGATTTAATGGAAGATGAGTTTAACTTAGTATTCTAACACAAGCATTAAATTATTTTTTTACTGAATTATGTCATGTTACATTTATACAAATGCTCACCGAAGACGCATATAGCTGGCGATTATTTCTGTCAGTATTTGTGAATGTTATTGAGTATCAAAAAGACAATTCGTCAGAATATTTTTCAAAACCAAATTTATGATTATCAGATGTTTTCTGGATCACTTGAAACTGTGTACATTGTATTTGAAAAATGAATGTATGCTTCCCCGCCCCACGATTGTTAGGTTGTTATTTTATTGTATTATTATTGAAATTATTTTATTATCTATTTTTGTATCTGGTATATAAAGTTGCGTTTATAATATATGAAAATTAAATAAAAAATCACTTCACAGATTTTCGCGAAACTTATAAGAATGGTCCTTGGAGTCCATCGTTGAAAAATGTTTTTATCTACATGTGCAGCGTATCTGCGTAGATACTGATGCTGAGAATAAGTAAGATATACGTAATATAAATTGCAAACATGTATTCACCCTGGAATGATTAATATGCGTATAGTTAATATCACTTTTAAGAAGCATTCATCGATTAAAATAATTTGGAAGAAATCCGTGCATACCTTTCGCAATTGAGTGTTTTGCACCCCAATCTTGTGTGTATGGTTATGTTGTTGAGGTTTTCTATAAGTGATAACATTTCTGGGTACCTCTTATATCATTGTGCCATCGTGCGTCAAAGCACTGAACATTATCGTTATACGTTTGTTGTATATGGTCGATACAACATCAACTTCTCAGTCGCACATTGTTGGTAACCTTCAAAACGCACTCTAGGAAGCAAGACGTATTTCAAAAATACCGGCATTATGCAATGCAAACGTTCTCTTTCCGGCTATTTAACAAAGATGTAACAAATATAAATGGCTATTAACCGTCGACTAAACCCAAACCGATATAACAACACAATCTAAAACAGCTCACAGCAATAGGCCTACTCTGAAACGGCAACATTGGACAACGCGATACGAACTCTCTGGTTGCCTACGAAGGCCGCTTAAAGTTAAATTGCCTTATTTACTGATAGTTACAGAACGTGAACGAGATGCTGTTGGATGGCGATACCAAGGAAAAGGATGACAACCGCGGCTGTCGTGCTGAACAGGCAACCGCACACTTCGTGCGCGCCAATGACCTATGTTTTGAGGATGTACACGATTGCAAGCAACCACACGCCGTTGTTCAGTTGGAACAGATTCACTGCGCATACATTTATTTTAACTTTCTATGATTTAGTCGTGTTCATGTAGATGTATTTGTATATGTATTGTAACTTTTGCTTATATAAACGGATAATATTACTTAGAAAAGTTAACGATTATAGATCACATAATTATCGTCTGCTTGATCGCTTTGTACACCGATATCTCGCACCAGAAGCGTTTTATTATGAAAGTGTGATTTTATCACATACACCCATTATAAATACTGTTTTACCTGATAGTGAACAATGCCAGCGAAGAGCCTAACAGTAGAACCATGTCCTACTAAATAGCATATGGGTTTTTTTCTGGTAATATTATGTGTACTCGGAAAACATCAAATAAGAATAATATTCAAATATAAAGAGTTTTCATTGCATTCATAAAAATAATAGTTATTATGAACACATGTTTTCATTGCTTTGCCGTGTTTCTTTGCCAAGAGTATTTTATGTTTCATTACAATATAAGGTTTTACTGTTAGAACGCTTTTTTATTGCCCAGTATCCATCACAGGTTGTTGTTTTGCGGTTCTAAATTTAGTTGCGTAATTCCTTAATACTTGGTTCATTATTATTTATTGCATCGATAGTGCTGGTACATTATTTAATATGGACGCATGATAGATGCTTAACCTACGCAACTCTATGAAGTTGTTTAAGCATGAAACCAATTCTTATCCAATATAGGGGATGTTATACGTTTTGGAATATATGTATATAAGTCTCTTAAGTGATACATTTTTCACAATATATAATATATCATGCACATGTACAGAACACTATACAGCCTATGTTTGTTGTTGTATGCAAACAACACAATAACAATTATTTCATGAAATGTCAATATATATGAAAAAAATATATGTGATGGTTCCCATACAATGATAACAGCATGTTCAAAGTTCAATTCCATGTGACGTACAAATAAAAGAAACAATAGATTAAATCAAATGTATGGTATAAAATAATACACATCATTATTTGAAGATGTAATACAATTAAACCAATAGAATTTGCATCTGTGTTCAACATAATTCATACTTAAAAATCAATTTGTTAAGATTTTTTATTTATTTATTCATATAATTTTGATTAAGCTCTCGTAAGAGAAACGTTTCTCTTCATACTAGAAATTATTATTTCTCCGTCGGAAGCTTAAATGATTTTGCCCGATTATTAAAGCCATCGTACGCATTTGTATTTGGACTTTACTTACTAAGGTTCGAAACAATATTATTCTGCTGGACGCTTATGAACATCATCGTGTCTACAGTGGCAGGAGGGCCAACGTGTCCGAAGTGTTCAGTTTGTGAACACATTTGCAGAAGAGAGTCCTTCGCAATATACTTGACTTGTAAAATATAGTTTGGAAGCTAAAACATAGGATGCATTTTTTTATTTTGTGGAAATTTCGTGAATTATGTCTCTCAATAAAGTGAAATATGTTCCTTAAAATGTAAAACGGTAAAAAAGACGCTCATCATCAAACATATCATATAACTGACTTGTTTGAAGAACAGCATAAACAAAAAATTTTGTTATGAATGGGCTAATTTGAAAATTGCAACGATTTAAGTCTGGGTGAAGCTGTTTTATCTCAAATATAGAGGTTAAGCGGATAAACAGTTTCACACTCAACTCTCGAAATCAATACAGTCTGTTTGTTTCCCTTTATATTTTGCACATTGTCAGCACCGGAGCGTTTATAAAGGCTGTGTTCTCATATTTAACAATAACCACCAGTTTGGATTATATACATTATTATAAACTACCATTTTGCATTATGTGCATAATTATATATTATATTATATAAGTATTGTTTCATCGTATTCTGATTTTTTTAATTAAATCATTTTATTTTATATTCATAATTGACCTTAAATCGTGTTAAGGAAATTATTTTTTATAAAGGCGTTCGTTTTCCTTAAATGCCGCATGTAAATACCGTCTCTCATGGTATCCAGATCAGTTCGCCTTTCTTGAAATAGTCATTTCAACACTATAACGTTTACTTTGGCGAAAACAAAAATTATTATTTTATCATACATGTTCTTATACCTGATATAACGCTGCCTTGTTATATCACATAACAGTTAGAATTATACACTTCAAAAACTCTCCCAAAATGTCCAGACATAAAACTTGCTGATAAAACACAATAATCTAACGAAAAAGGGCTATTCTTCGACTGATTATGTCATTTCGTTCAAACATAACATTCATCAGACATATATTGCTATGTTTTACTTTGCTTCCTCTCTGCTCCCTGTATACCGTGATTGCCATTTCTGGATGGCACCTGCAAACAGTTCTCCAAAACAAGTAATTTGATAAGAAGGAGCAAGAAACGGATTGGTCTACCATTATATTTCATACATTTTAAGATTTGTTTTCAGAAACTGAAATTGCCTAAGGCAAATATATACTCTCGAATCCCATATTCGGAAAGTCGGAGTTGTGTGTTTATACTGCAAAGAGTGGACAACACATTCCCGCTTATATGGCGGAAAACAGGTTGTAAAATAGACAGAGTATTTATTTTCTCATTTAAACCATCAGTATAATATGAGATTTCGCCTTTCCTGTTTTTTCTGACTAAAAGTACCGTTCACATTTGTCGCAACGATATTTCATTGCATCGCCATGTGAAGTGACCACGACCATAAAAATAACAATAAACGTATCGGAAGAAAACCACAAACCTGCACCATCCGTACCAGAGAAGTTTCATACAAGAAAAATATTGAGACATCATTAAAAGAATTGCAATATTAACTAAAACATATGTTTAATAGCATACACTTTATGTAGTTTGCTTAGTATGTTACTTGAGGCTATACAAATCAACATTTGCAATAATATTAGCAAATATGTAGAATCAAAATGACTCATCACCTCAGTATTTTAACCACTAGGCATTACATTTGACTCTAGAACATTTAAATGCAATGGGTCATTTAATTTCTGGTTTACTTAATTCATTGAAATACCTAAACTACAAGTTGTCGAGCTATTGTTTGTGTCCAAACTTTATTTTTCCTGATAATATGATTGGGATTCGTAAATATTGTATTATACTTTTGATTATTCGTTAATCATCATTCCAGGGCTCCAACTCTGATGTAACAATGATATGACTATTATGTAACTGCAAATAATTTCCCAGACTCCCATGTGTCTCCTCATAGTCTGTCCCTGCATTATAGACAACTTGTTGATGTATATCGTGACTTCTGTATTGCCTTTGTATCTCATGACAGACTAATTTGCATGGTCGTACGCTATAGGTTATGGTGACCTTTTGTTATATCCTAACATAGTACAACATACGTATTGATGCAAAGCATCAAAGGGCGTCGGGAATTTCAGTGTAAAAGGCACTCAATGAAGTTACATGGAACGATTGATTTTCTACTGTAAATATTGATATATTGGCCGATTATTTTAAACAAAATAGACAAAGATACTAGTATAACCATTATCTATAATTTTGTGTTAAAACCCCCAAATAACCATTATGATGTTGTGTTATAACCCCAAAATAACCATTATCTATGATTTTGTGTTGAAACCCTCACATATTTCATAGTTCATTTTATTAACATTGGTTTCCTTTTTTTAATGGCATCCGTGAGCAGTTTTCATTAATGGAACAGAACTGTGTAGGTTTTAAAAAATCTGCTTCATCTTGTAAGCGTAATTTCATATTTTTCTCAACTTCAAGGCGAGATGATTCTGAACTTATTCTTACGTTGCTCATTTACGATGGGGGTTGAGTACTTATTGATATAAAAATACTGTAAAAGTTTGCAAAAAAAAAGAATGAAAACTGTAAATTCATAAAGAAGCTGCATTTCACAATAATTTGAAATTCAGTAAAAGATCATAATAGATTTATTGCTCCGATATTCATCATTTTCAATAGGGTTCGAGTAATACTGATATAAAAAAACACCTTACAAGTTTGGAAAGATTCAGAGGAAAGTTGTGAAATCTTTTAAACAAGTGAAAATTGTTTATTTTGTCAAATTTAATAGAAAAGAATTCTGGACTTATTGCCCCGATGTTTCTCATTTTAAATAAGGTAAAAATGCTCATTGATATCAAGACACTGTAAGTTTGGAAAGAATCTGATGAAAAATGTTGACATAATCACCTTACCAAGCAGTTTTTCACTTTTATTTTTAAATTCAAAGAGACATAATTCTTGACTTATGGTCCGATATTGCTCATTTAGAGTTTGGGTTGGGTCCTCATTGATAAAAAAAACCTGTGCAAGTTTGGGAACAATCGGATGAAAATTTTGGACTTCGAACAACGATTTCAAAATTTCTCAAATTCTAAGGAAGATAACTGTGGACGTAATGGTCGGATAATGCTAAAGGGCCTTTACCACCTGGATAGTACGTGTCGCGCTTTGCGCTCTATATGTGGTTCTTAAAAAAAACTCCGAGGAGTGCTTTACTCTAGGGAAACGGGTTGCTGGGACACAGCTCCTCCTTGATAAGCGGCTGCTTCCTTTATCGCAACTCATTGTTACAATCAATAAAACGTGTCGCGCTTCGCGCTCTATATGTGGTAGGGAGAGTACTTAGGGCCTATGATAGACAACCATAAACATAAATGGATAATAGATGTGTTGTTTGCATTTATTTGTTAATATAAAAACACGTGTATTTTTTATAAGATATTTAAGTGATGTAATAAATTTTAATTAACGTTGTCACCTTGCGGCATCCATTAATTTTAATATAAATGTCAAATTGTAGTAAAATGGATTTGAATCGTCTACATAAAATAAAGCTTTATTATATTTATTATCCTGACTGAAAAAAAATGTCTGTTCGTGCCGGAACCCGGGATTGAACCGGGGGCCTTTAGATGATTGTTGCGTAAACAACTTCAGTCTCACGCTCTCCCAACTGAGCTATTCCACTGACATCATTTATGCACTGCTATTTGGTGAAGTTGTGTATAGCGATCGTTATTCTATGTCTATTAATAAACAAATGCATTGTACGTTTTCGTACCACTACGCCTTCCAATAAACTTGCTTGCGCGATAGGTCGGCAAATATCGTATTACATTGATTCTCCACTAAATAAGCAAATTAGAAAAGCCCCAAAATAAATCTATTTTGATTATGTTTTGTTTTTATACAAAACCTGAAAGTTTCGCGTATTTGCCCAGTCCCTGTGATCTTTCCCCTGTGATCAGTTGTGGATCAGTTATTAATTAAAACAATTAGCTTTGCATTATTGACAATAAATGTTGTTGTAATAAATGTTATATGCACAATTTCAGTACTAATTAACACTAATTTACACAAAAATTCACCACTATGCAATATATTCTTAAAACAAAAATATATAAATTAATCTGTAAAATAACTTCTCCTCCCATAAGCGAAAAAATATGCATTACATACTAGTCGCCGCTCTCCAGAGCGACGCCAATTATATAATTTATTTTGTATCGTTATATTGCATTATAGATAAAAGGATGAGTATATACACCAGACCCTGGTGCCGCTTTGTGTAGATTATTTATTTTGTGGAAAAAAATAAAAAGAAGCTACATTTACACTCTTTAAAGTGCTATAATCATCATCGGATGAAACCTCTAAAATCAGCGGGATCCCATTACCATATTGGCATTTACCGGTTCTTTATAACTTACTTAACATACATTACATTTATACTTAAACACGTGCACTTTAAAATGTACCTGGTCACGATAAAAACATTATATTTACACGAGCTGTCTTCATATGCCCCGAAAAAAGATTTTTCGAAACCTAAACGCAGATTTCGAAATCTAAACGCGGAACCTTAGTTCAAGGTCAAGGTCAAAGGGGTCAAAATGTGTGTGCGTATAGAAAGGCCTTGTCCATATACACATGGATACCAATTATGAAGGTTACATCTGAAGCGACATAGAAGTTATGAGCATTTTTCGAAACATAAACGCAAACGTGTGACAGACAGACGGACAGACATAAATGCAATCACTATATGCCCACCTTCGGGGGCATAAAAATGTACATTCACTGACCAAACCAATAGCGTATCTGTAGAGTATTACTTCGACGTTGAATTGGCAATTTACCTTTTCCGAGTGTTCCATAACTACATTAGCACCGTAGTTGCACACAGATTGCAAATGCTTCTGGCTGTTTAAATGGTCGTACCAGAAATAACAAACATATGTGTTTTCTCTGTAATGACGATTTTGCCCATTATAAATACCTCAGTTAAGAACACGTCTTTGATAATAATGAAATAATAGGCAATATACTTATTTATTGTGATTATAATATAATACTGAAATATTTTTCGGGATGAGTATCTCGCATTAACCAACAATGAACACGAGGGCTATATTTCGCGATGGAAGTTTTTTAGCAACCAGCAATCATTATTTACCCAACACAGTGAATCAAAGCACCGAAAGGTATATTTGTATAATATTGTATGTATGGTAATGATAACCCTCACTTTCGCTCTTGAAATAATAAACACAATGACTCGGAAACGTGGTGTGAAGGTTTAGAGCTTATACAGTATGGATTATTTACGGCTATTTTAATATCTTATAAGTAATACAATTATATATATCTTTCCATTACTATAGCGATGTAAACGCGACAAGGTCGGTAGTAGAAGTTGTGGTGTAACAGTTCTAAAATGACTGAAATGTGCGCGTATTTCGAAGTTTCAGTCATTCTGCGCCGGAAACTGCATTACCAGAGAACACGAGTGAAGACTGGGATATGTCCGATCATCCCTTCCTAATAAGATCATTACACAAACGGAGGCCGGATAACCAGAATGAAACTCAAATATCCGATGTTTATAAAATAATGCATAACACTGTCAAAAAAACATATGAAACCTTCTCATCTTTAAGTTATTAATTTCTATTGACTTCCGGTCATTATAAGTGCTTCATCAAAAATATCTTTGGCGCGTTTGTTAATGAATCTCAATATACCGTACGTTTCTATGGGTCATACTATAGACATTGACACAATATTGTTGTATTGTAATTATTCAAAAAAATGAATGAAATAAATAAACGCATTTGAACGTATCTAATGTAAATGCATATAAAAATCAAGCTCATCGATTATGTATATATTTTCATTAAAGATGTATCGGCTACACTGGAGTTCAAATTATGCTTATTTTAAAAATAAAGAAAAACAATAACCCTCTGATAATAAAAATAATTATATGTACAACACCAAACATGACAAAACATCCGGATTCATAGGTAGAGATAATGCATTTGTAATGAAATTAAAATTGTAACGTTATTTAATCAAGTCAGCAGATTTAAGTCCAAAGAAATCGCTGCATGAAATCAAATATTTACATTGACACGCTGGGTTTACGTTGCTCAAACTTTAATTATGATTGTAAAAGAAAAAAGAACACAATCTTATTGCCAGGCCTTAACGTTATGATAGCTAGTTAAGGATCGGTGGCACACAAAGCGCAACGCAACTGTAAGCACACAGTCAAATAAGAGTGATCGATGGCATCATATTTACCAGCATTGATATTATTAACTTGTGTTTAACATAACATAATCTATACAATTGTAATACGCTCTGAAAGTAACCCAATCTTAATTCCTAAATAAAGGGCCTAACTATGCCCCCCCCCCCCTTCAAAGAAGAGGGGATACATTGTTTTGCTGGATGTCGCTCGGTCTGTCGGTCGGTCTGTCGGTAGACCCGTTCGTTTCCGATCAATAACTCGTCAACGAATTGACCGATTGGCGTAATACTTCACACATACAATGGCCTTAGACAGTAGATGACCACGATTAATATTGGGGTCACTAGGTCAAAGGTCAAAAGTCACTGTCACAATGAGTGTGAAAATCGTTTCCGATCAATAACTCACCAAAGAATTAACCAATTTACTTGATACTTCACATGTGTTTTGCATTGGACAATAGATGACCCATATTCAAATTGATGTCACGAGGTCTAAGGTCAAGGTCACTATCACAGTAAGTGTGAAAATTGTTTCCGATCAATAACTCATCAACTAATCGACCGATTGGCGTGATACTTCACATATGCACTGGCCTTAGACAGTAGATGACTCCTGTTGAAATTGGGGTCACATGGTCAAATGTCAAGGTCACTATCACAATAAGTGCGAAAATTGTTTCCGATCAATAACTCATCAACGGATTGACCGATTGGATTAATACTTCACATGTGAATTTGCCTTGGGCAGTAGATGACGCCTATTGAATTTTGGGTCAGTATGTTAAGGGTAAAGGTCACTGTCACGATAAGTGTGAAACTAGTTTTCGATCAATAACTCGGTAACGAGTTCAATGATCGGCTTGATACTTCACATGTGCATTGACCTTGGAAAGAAGATGACCCCTATTTTAATTGGGGTCACTAATTCAAAGCCCTGTTGGGGGGGGGGGGCATATGTCTCCGACCGCGGAACTCTTGCTGTTATTAATTTATTTTTTAGTGTTATAGACTTATAATGTATTATACCCTATACCTTTATAAAGTTGCTTTCAGTATGGAAACAAATTCTTATCCTAATGAAACTCATGCATCCTGAACAACTTTTGAAAGGATTGAACATTTGGAAATGTAGCATTTATGTTGATATTTGCTAATTTTGAAACAATGCTAAGACTATCGTTAGTAGAAATGACTGACGAGAGTTGTTATCAACCCTTTAACTTTTTCCATACATTCATTTTACACTGAACTTATAATTCAGTGACAGAAACACACAATTCATGTTTGTCTGGCCTATTCCTAGTATAAAATATCCACAACTTTTGCAAACAGATATACCTTTGCCTGGTTATTCAAGAGACCACTCTTTTCTTGTGACTTCTTGTTGCGAAATCATTATGATGCTGCACTGGATGTGTCTATTTATTTTTATGAACGTCATCCTGGCTATTGTGGCCAGAGAGCCATCATGTCCAGCGTGTTCAGGAGTTTTCTTGAAAAATAGCACACATTTATAGTTGTTTTCATTTAAAAAACTAATGTTTTCGAATACAACTGAAATGCATATGTATTTATTTTAGACCAGCTTTCTATTCCAACAATATATTTCCAGGGGCTATCACCAGCCTATTCTCTTGATTCCGGACAAGTCGTTGAATATTTTGAAAAGTTATGTTGTTGTTGTTATATATTGGGATACTACGAGGATGACCGAGTGATCGTAGAGATAAACTTTTACTTAAGGTGTCACTGGTTCGAGCCATTTGAGGATTATTTTTTATCGTTATTTAATTGTATTCTTGTTTTTTTTACAATATAAAGCATTTATTGACAAACTTCAATACATGCCGATTCATCTAGTATTTCAAGAGGAGTTTAAATACAAAATAGTCGGACAATATCTTATTTAATGAACAAAACAAACAAAAAAGGCCTAAATTCTGCCAAAATCGTCGCAGCCACATTTACAGTCTCTTTGCGTTCATTTACATAATAAGGTCCCCCAGTCAGCTGTGAAAGTTTCAGCGAATTCCACCCAATAGTTCAAACGAGTTTCAAATACATGCTACCGACTTACGGACGCACAAGTGAAAAGCTTATTGCCTCCCACTCTTTTTGTTGGGATGGGAGTGGCGTGTAAAACTCAACAAGGTGCATGTACATATGAAGTTTCACAAATGGTTCAGACGACATATACTCTATGTTGTAAAAATGCGTCGCAGGCCGAAATCCTTTCGTTACAATCATCAACACAGAAAGGACATTTAACGGTGAAAGTTTGAGCGAGATCCACCCAGATGTTCAAGAAGATTTAAAATCACAAGCTTCAACCGTACGGACGGACTACTCAGATGCTTATTTCCTCCCACTCCTATGGGTCATAACAGTCGGTATATTTATGTGTTATTCAACACACGACTTTAACTGTGGTTATTCAATGTAAATAAATCTAGGGAATTAATATTACAATCTTTGCTAAGGACAAATATGCGTTCATCTTAAAGGCAAATGTGTTTGCGAATTTAGTTTGTATTGAAAATGAAAAAATAAAAATAAAAATAACCTTTGAACCGAACAGTTCTTTACAAATATAATAATAAGATATGATACTAATAGCCCACACCAGCTGAGTCCTAGCTTTGAACAATGAGCTTCCGGTAGTTATTATAGATTTATATTTCAAATCTGTTCGACCGCTTGGCGAGTAGAACTATTAGACATTTGGAAATAATTGCCCTATGTATGCTTATGTCTAATTTATTATATACGTCGGATTCAATTGTTATTTTGCTTCGTGTTTTTTTCACTTACATTGTATAGGTTATGTATCAAATACCCTTTTTGGATGAACGTGGCAAATATTAGGCAATAGTTAACATTTGTCAAAATAACAGACGTAAATATTAAATGTATTACTTCCTCTAATATATATACAACTAAAAGAAAATCAACGTACTGACAGTACTGGTGTGACGATGCTTTTGAAGAGGATGGATATAAAAGCATCAATATAAGTTATCTACATCACAGCAATTGCGTATGCAAAATGAGAGAGCACCCATAAGAGCGAGTTTCATAGATATCGCGCAGCTATTATGCTGTTTATATACCATACTCGCTTTAACGATTACAAATGGCAGGTTCGAAATAATTCGTTTTATTTACACCCATGATCGCGTTTAACGTTAATTATACACGTTTTTGCAATTTCGCAATTTCTTTACGGAATCACGACAAATGTCAAATACAATACAGAACATGCATAGTTGTTTCATTGATCTATAAACATATAATGGATTGAATATAGCTGGTTTAAAATTAACGTTTTTAAACTATTATTAAATCTTTTTCCCAGAATATGCTGTCCTATTTATAGCTGAGCTTCCTTTACCTTTATCAATGATAATCAGCGAGGTATGACGATTAGAATTAAACAAACTTCTCTTTAAAAAAAAACTGCATCAACATGCTTTTTGAGTATGTGTTCCGATAATATAGAGGCCATTTTACAGAAAATTGACGTAAATGTAAATATACAACTAATTAAAAAATAGCCGACAACAACTGATTTTAGCGTTACATTTCCCGGATAAGGTAGAAAATCGAGCTTTCTCAATCGGACTGGCTCGGTCTTTTACATAGGTCGCCATTGTGAAGAATTTTTTCATGGTATGATAACTTAGACGAGCCGCTTCTCAGCTTCGTCAAAAAAGTTACACATAAGAACAATTATTTTAAGCATAGCAACATATAATATTTCACTGTTTTTATATACAAATGTATAATTGCCATATCGTATTTTGTGTACAGTACGAACTATCTGTAACCAGTGACAGTTTAGTTTGTAAAAATGAATATTTGTTTTTGTAACTATGACATCACTTTTTAAATGGAGCACCCATAGCAAATAATTTTATCATTTAAATATTCATATTGGCGAATTTTGTACAACTGCAGTTTTATCTAGCCGTTACGACTGTTGATTGCGGCAATCACCAATGACCATGCATACAGGCGAACAGCCACTTCATATCTCTTGGGTAGGTTTTGAGTATGAATACATCAACAGTCATGATAGAGTTCATCAGCCCGCTGCACAAAATAGGCAATAGACACAACACATCCTCAGTGTGTTTATTGTCGTATTTCATCAGTGGCTGTTCTACACATAGTGTAGCATTTTTAGACCATTTTTAGACGAGTTAGAGGAAAAACAACATTGTTTTATTGTCAGTGATTAATACTACTATATATTTTTTGACAAAGCTTTCTCAAAGTACTTATCATAAAAAACGATCTTCATCCTAACTTCTCTCAGTCAATATGTCATCCAATTATTATATTATCCAAAATATATATGTTTCATTACAATAGATATACAGCGTTCTTGATTTTTCAGTTTCATCCATTTATAGTACATGTAGTTGAAGTATTTGTGACATTGAATCCGCACCCACTGTTGATTCAACGCAAGATCTTAAATAAATATGTACTAACGTAAACCAATTTCACTCCAATAGCTAAATTCGTTCTCGCTCGTTGTAGCTCTCGTTTGTGTCAGTGGTTCTTGAGAACTCGCGTGTATATGAATACTGGAAAATGGAACGATTTTTTTCAACTGTAAATATTAATATATTGGCCGATTATTTTAAACAAAATAGAAAAAGATACTGGTATAACCATTATCTATGATTGTGTGTTATAACCCCCAAATAGCCATTATCTATGGTGTTTTGTTATAACCCCAAATAACCATTATCTTTGATTTTGTGTTGTAACCCCCAAATATTTCATAGTTCATTTTATTTACATTGGTTTCCTTTTTTTACTGGCATCCGTGTGCAGTTTTTATTAATGGAACAGAACTGTGTAGTTTTAAAAAATCTGCTTCATCTTGTAAGCGTTATTATATTTTTTTTCTCAACTTCAAGGGGAGATGATTCTGAACTTATTCTTACGTTGTTCATTTACGATAGGGGTTGAGTACTCATTGATATGAAAACACTGTAAAAGTTTTAATGTGTTTACGAGCCACCCACCCTCTCACACATATATTTTATGGGCATAATAAAAACAAAAAATGGTTACAATAAAACAGCATATTTATTTAAACTAAAATGTCTACATCAAAACAAAAAGTTAAGATAGAACACAAATAAAAAAATTGATTCTACTGTGGCTCGAACCTTGGGCCTCTCACACGTGAAGCCAGCGGGTAACCAATACACTACGGAACCGCTTGAAAAAAATCACCTTCTAAATAAGATATTAAGGTAGTGAGAGCCTAATGGGTACTTTTCCAGAAACACTCTTTGTTATTATTTCCACATAGTAAATTGTATATCACAACGAATTGCAAAATTTTAAAACTTTTTACCAGCCGGTTAACTTTTTATACTTGGTTGAATAGACCTACCCATTGACTCGGTTGGGCGTTTTCTATGGATTTACCCTATATCCAGACAAGGGCTGTTTGTAAAACATGCATGCCTCACATATGGGCTGTCAATTGTACTGGCAGCCAATGTGTGAATAAGTTTTTATTTTGTCACTGACCTTGACCTTTGACCTAGTGACTTGAAAATCAATAGGTGTCATCTGCCAGTCGGGATCAATGTACCTATGAAGTTTCATGGTCCTAGGCCTTATTATTCTTGAGTTATCATCAGGAAACCATTTTACTGTTTCGAGTCACTGTCACCTTGACCTTTGACCTAGTGACTTGAAAATTCATAGGGGTCATCTGCCAGTGATGATCAATATATCTATGAAGATTCATGATCCTAGGCGTAAGAATTCTTGAGTTATCATCCGGAAACCATTTTACTATTTCGAGTCACTGTGACCTTGACCTTTGACCTAGTGACCTGAAAATCATTAGGGGTCACCTGCCAGTCATGATCAATGTTCCTATAAAGTTTCATGATCCTAGGCGTAAGCATTCTTGAGTTATTATCCTGAAACCATTTTAATGTTTAGAGTCACTGTGACCTTGACCATTGACCTAGTGACCTGAAAATCGATAGGGGTCATCTGCTCATCATGATCAATGAACCTATGAAGTTTCATGATCCTAGGCCTAAGCATTCTTGAGTTATCTTCCGGAAACCATTTTACTGTTTAAAGTCACTGTGACCTTGACCTTTGACCTAGTAACCTGAAAATCAATAGGGGTCATCTGCTAATCATGATCAATGTACCTATGAAGTTTCATGATCCTAGGTCTAAGCATTCTTGAGTTATCATCCGGAAACCATTTTACTATTTCGAGTATTTGACCTAGTGACCCAAAAATGGGAGTGGCGTGTAAAACTCATCAAGGTGCATGTACATATGAAGTTTCAAAGTTGTAGATGTGGGCACTGTGATGTTAGAGGCAAAGTTAAAATTTATATTAGAGGTCACAGTGACCTTGACCTTTGACCTAGTGACCTAAAAATGGGTGTGGCATGTAGAACTCATCAAGGTGCATGTACATATGAAGTTTCAAAGTTGTAGGCGGAAGCACTTTGATGTTAGAGGCAAAGTTAAAGTTTAAAATTAGAGGTCACAGTGACCTTTACCTTAGACCTAGTGACCCAAAAATGGGTGTGGCGTGTAGAACTCGTCAAGGTGCGTGTACATATGAAGTTTCAAAGTTGTAGGTGGAGGCACTTTAATTTTAGAGCCAATGTAAAGGTTTTAGCACGACAGCGGACGACGAAGAGGCTATGACAATACCTCGGAGTTTTCTCCGAAAACAGGTGAGCTAATAATACAATCTTAAGGTCACCTAAAGTCAAAAGGCAACATATGAATACAGGCGCAGTTCATCACAAAATGTCAAAGTTGTCCCAATATTACGTAGCATAAAGATGTATAAGTCATCATGTTTCTTTAAACATGTAGCACAATAATATACAACTTATATTTTAATAAAAACAGCCCTATTAATGACAACTAGATGTACATAATTTAGTATCAGTATAAAGCCATTGCGTGATTTTGACTGGCCGCGTGTCATTTGAAAGCCATATTATCTCGTTCCGTCACTTTTCGTCACTGAAAAACTGACCGAATTTAGGGACCACTTCAGATAAAATATTTTTTGTGTTTGTAACTTTTTGTAGTCCCTAATTGTTTTTAGCAATGAAAGTATCCCTAAAGTCATCCTCTCCGGAACTAGAAAATATGGCTTTCAAATGACACAAGGCCAGTCCATATCCCGCAATGTTTTCAGCTGTTTGTCGCTTTAGAGTTCCTCTAGGCAACAACGTCTAACAATCTAATGTTCTTTGTCTTTATGGCATTTCATGACTTAAACAAACTGAATTATGGATTGCAGTAACAGTAAAGATATGGGCCATATTGTCAGTAATTTTACATGTTTTAAGCAACGATCCCATTGCTTCGACATCATCAGGAGCACTGTGGGCGTTGCAGGTTGCATGGAGAACACGTTCACTAGATCTTCCTGTTTGTGTGACTGTCCAGAATACGATTTTTGAAAACCGGCAAATGTCAACAAAATGCTTACACAATTACAAAACGTTTCAAAACAGAGTGTGTTCATCAATGCACTAACCAAAACCGGAAAATCAAACCTGCGCCCATTATGAGCAACACATATGGCTTTGGGAAACTTTGCAAGCCACATCATACAATCACGTAGAGAAGTTTTAATTGATACACTATCAACACTTCCACCATTTACAGGCATTATGCCATGACCATCAACACAGATGCCAATCGCTTTCTGAGCTTCGGAAGAAATTGGCACTGTTGTCTTCACATATGTCGAGAACTTAAAACCCGTCTTCAAATGCACAGCAGCAATCTGAATAATATCAGGCCTCGAACTGAAATAAATTCACACAATGCTTATTTCATGAATTGTATAATTCCCCTTTAAGTTTCATTCTGACGCCTTATATGATCGTTGGTTATGAGAAAAATAAATGTTCAGCACAACAAGCACATTACATATTGAAAAGTCGTTGAACTCAAATTATCGCTTTTGAAAAGAATTCACCATTTATATGAATAGCTCAGAATTTTAATATACCTATGCTCCTTGATAAGATTTATTACTAAAAGTAATGAATTTATTTTTTTTTAATGTAATTTTTGGAATAGCTTTTAATATGTATAATAACAATCACAAATATTTTTAATAATGTTCCTGCCCAGGGGTTCTAACCAAAAAATCGTTTTAAAAAGGTAATTTTACCAAACTATGAACACAGTGCCTTTAATAAAACAATTATTATTAATATGTTTCATTTTCATCTAGATAGGAAATAAGAAGACAGTTG
Organism: Dreissena polymorpha; assembly: GCF_020536995.1. Taxonomy (NCBI): domain Eukaryota; kingdom Metazoa; phylum Mollusca; class Bivalvia; order Myida; family Dreissenidae; genus Dreissena; species Dreissena polymorpha. Next base: position 107,338,947 of record NC_068360.1, read on the forward strand.
ATGAGAAAATATACTAAAATTTGGCAACAGAATAGTCAATAACATTGTATTAAAAGTTAGTTTTTACACTTACTCCATTTCTTTCTCATAAGCATCAATGGCAGCCTTGTTAGTAGACGATTTTGAGATTTTCTTGATGGCCTCCCAAGCGCGAGCCTCTATCTTCTTAAGATTTCTATTTGCAATAAGCTTTATGTTCAGAGTGGTTAGGAAGTTATTTACCTTCATCGGCCTGCCCAAACTGACTTTCATTGCTGAAAAGAGAATTGAAAATGATAAGAACATGAAAACGAAATAAGGCCTATTTACCTAATAATGACGTCACAATGTATTTTCATAGAATCCATTCGTATCATCATTACATTATTAAATAACATGAATGAGCAATCAATTGGATTTAACAACACAAATGCGAAACTAAATTTGAAAACTGAATATGATGGACACAGGAATGTTTCCTTATATATTACACGATAAACAAATGTTCACTGGGATTGACACTTGGAATTGTAAGGGGTCTGAAAATGTGTTAGAAGTCCAAAGATCAATGGCAATTGTACAATGATTAAACATCGATAGAAATGGCAGGTTGAAAAATGGAGACATGCATACCTGTTCCAAGCTTGGTATTTACGTCAAAGCATGGCATTCCCCTGATCTTGAGATGGTGCTGTTTTCCATAAGCAACACGGTTGACTTTTCTACAGTCAGGGTTTTCACAGACAACGTACAAATAACCACTGAGGCCATTTTGTAGTTCGCCAACAATGTTATATATTGTCAAAGGAATGGGACACAGATTACAAAACTGGCCATACTGTAATTTGTTTAGCAAAACCTCCAGCTCAACGAGTCAATTAATCTTCGTCCATCCCCCCACCCAGTTCTGCTTACTCTTTTCACGCCATTTAGCAAATGCGAATAGCTTTTACGTGAGTCATTTTCACACAAATCGCCATCGCAGAGCTCGGTAAATGAATAATTGTTATCGAACACAACGTTGTCGATCGGTGTTTGCTTCTTTTTCGATTTTGCAAATCGCTCGCTTTTATTTCGCACTTTCATTTCGCTAAGAAAATGTCAACAACCGTGACGTCATCAACACTACTATTTTATGAAACCAATAAATTTAACTTATATTTGTATTGTATAGTTATAAAATCTTAAAGAGATAAGCAAATTTAACTCTTTAATAAAAAATACAAATTTATTTCGTGTATTTTGTATAATTTCCGGACTTTACCGTAGATATCGCTTATAGCCGAAACGCTTTCCGAATACGGCGATATCGACCGACTATTCCCGACCTCACTAGGCACCTACTGCCTTAATAAGTGAATGTAGTGTAACGGTTATTAATAAAGCAATAAACCGTGAAATCGCTGTCGTCTTGTAAAATTGAAGAAAGTACGCGTTAACCAAAACTCGAACAGCAAAAGTTTGCGCTATTGTTAGAAAAACCACAAAATAAATATATTTTGATTATGTTTTGTTTTCATACAAAACCAGAAAGTTTCGCGTATTTGCCCAGTCCCTGTAATCTTTCCCCTGTGATCAGTTGTGGATCAGTAATTAATTTAAACAAAAAGCTTTGCATTATTGGCAATAAATGTTGTTATAATTGTAATAGGCACAAATGCAGTACTTATTTACACTAATTTACACAAAAAATCACCACTATGCAATATATTCTTGAAACAAAAATATATACATTGATCCGTAAAATAACTTCTCCTCCCATAAGTGAAAAAAATGCATTACATACTAGTCGCCGCACTCCAGTGCGACGCCAATAAGAGCGTCAAATGGCATATATACAATAATAGAGAAATTCAAGACATGCCTATCAAGCATTAATGCATAAGTGTTTCTGTTTTATTATTTTGCAAAGTGGTAAATACTTCGTGTAAATGCAAGCTGTAATTGTTGAACACAGATGCAATCTATATTTCTGTAGATTGCGAAAAGTTCCATTCCAATGTAACAAGCTTTCCGGATAATTTATTTTCATTATTTCATTGAGCGTTTATGGTTACTCACTTCCTCATAAAATAGTAATCTGTTTTACTTTATTTGTCCTTCTAGAATTAAATTTCTTGTTATTAATTATCGAAAACTAAATGATACTCACACTAGTGGTATTACTACTGAACTTTTTTTTGCCAGGCCTACACTGAGTATAAAATATTTCTACCTGCGCAAGCAGACATCACTCTGCCTGATGATTCAAGAGCCTATGGTTATCTTGTTACGTTTTCATTTTACGTTGCGATTCGTAAAAATCAATATGATGCTGCACAGAAAGTTTATTATTGTGTTTATGAGCATCATCCATGCTACATTTGCCGTAGAGCCTTTGTGTCGTTCGTGTCCGGCGTGTTCCCCGTATGATTTCAATGAACGATTACTGGAAAGAGTGGTACGTTATGAACTAGCCTTCGACACAATACTCAAGGAAGTACGGGAAACAATTGTGAAGGTGGACTCGGCTTTAAAGGTGATGCAAGAGGACAGAACCAAAATGGATGCAACTCTAGACGACATGGAATCGAAATTAGATAACGCAATTAACATTGGGATGACAAATATATCAGAGGCTGTGTCCGACCTGACCCATAATTCGTCCATGGCGATATTACAGATACATAAAGAGAACGCCGTATTAAAAGGTATGCATGAATTACAATTTTGGTCTATCAAAATATATTGTGTTACTGATTATTAAATATCCTATTGTAATCGTATTGACCATATGTCCTCCTCTATATTCATATTTTTCATCGATCATTGAACTGTTTTTGAAAAGTTCATCATCCCATTCAAATCGATGAAAAGTATATTTATTTTAGCAAGAATGTCTCGCTTTGAACTTGGAATTAAATACAAACAATGTGTTAATAATGTGAAGTACCTGCGACTTGTTATCATTTATTCTATTATAAAAATCGGCGAAAGTAGTATGTGTGGTTGGGAACGAGCTTTTGACACATCTGGTAAAACAATTACTGTTTCAGTTAATCATATATTATGAAATATTATTTATCATAGGTAAGAAGGATAAACAACTTATATGTTTTACTTCTTTTGGTAAACAAGCTTTGCCATCGTTTTCTTTATGTTAATTTCAAATTGTTAGACCAAGACGTTAGTCTGAACATACAGAAAACTCATGGAGCATATCCAGCGCACAATTAAACGACGATAAAAATCAGTCTTTTATGCACTAGTTGAAGTTCTTAAGAAAACGTTATTTGAGATAAAGAACCGCTTACCGTCGTGTAAACATCCAATAAAGTTTAAAGAGGGAACCCAACAAAGCCACGTGATCCTGCACCTTGGAAACGGCCTATTTACTAACTGGATTATTGTTTATGCATATTTTAGACAAATCAATATCAAACGTTCACAGCTAACTCCAAAGTTAAAACAGGAAGGTGTTCTTAATGCAGTTAAAAGAGAGTGTCAAATCTTCACACAATCGCTAAGCATGATAAGACTCGGTATTTTATAATCTTCAGTAGAGTTCATTGTATGTTTACGTATTCGTTTGTGCAATATGTCGCCCAGTAGCAAGGCAGGATTTATGTTAGAGATAAGATTTGTACGTGAGTTTTAACTCTATTGGTTTATGTCCCTGACGCTTATGTGTACACTGTTATAAATAAATAATAGGACTCCAGTTTTAAAAAAAATGTTTTTATTGTTATATTTTGATTAACATATTAATCTATGTATTGTTTCTAAGTTAAAAAAGGCTAATATATGCACAATCTTTAGCTATCTATACTGAAATTCAAATTTAAAAAAAGAGACATTACTGTTAAGTAGGAGAGTCGGTATTTTCAACATTCAAAGAAGTATTATTATGTATTAAGTGTTTGCGTCGTATGGCACGCAAACTCGCCATATTTTATAGTTGTAGATTTGCAGGCTTACGTTTTATATGTATAAATGGCGTTCTATATTTATTGATTTTTCAAAATATTCATATTAAAACTGCACTGGACAGAATGTGAATGTATATACATTTGTCACATTTGAGTTCTCAACCTTTATAGATATCATAAAAAAGTTTAAACAAATCTTGGTTTAAATGTGATGTTTTACATTTATATACGTTGTTTACAAACTCTGCACAATACTTTATCGGATTCGTTTGTCAAACGAACAAATGTGTATTAAATCAGAAGTTTTTTTCGATATTAATAAGTGTATCTTAAAACATACTGAAATTCTTGAAGATTTTGTCACAAATGTTATGCCATTTTCAATTGATTAAGTCATTTCGCCAAAATAACGTCGATCGATTGCTAAATTAAAGAAAATGCATTCCATGAAAATTTACGAAACGTTTCCTTTGAAAACGAAAATGAAACAAACGGAAAGTTAGCTTATCTACGTCTTCATTTGATTTACTGCTTAAGAGTGTGTGTTTAAACGTAGAAGTATAAAGTAAAATGTAAAATGTTATATTAAATCATGTACTTTAATTTAATGCCAAGGTGTGTTTCTGTGAGTGTTTGTCTTATAAGTATTACTTTTTTGTTATTTGTATTTAAAAGTTTACACTTTCTTTTTCACAAATGGAATCCCTATGAACGTTGAATACATATTTCAGACCAGCTGTCCATTCCGACGATATACTTCCATGCATATGGGCTAACAACGGACGTTCCTGCAAGCGGGCAAGTGATTGTCTATCAAAGTGTAAGGGTCAACGAAGGCCAAGGCTATAACCCAACAATCGGCAAGTTCAAAGTGTCAGTTCCAGGGCTGTATGTATTTGTAGTACATTATTGTGTTAATCCTTCAAAGGATTGTCTTTTGGCAATCGTTCATCAAGGAACAGCAATTCAGAGTGCTGAGTCTAAGTCGGACGGTTCAAATTTCTGTGTTGCTATGCAAGTGGTCGTCAGAGCCGCAATCGCTGACCAGATATGGGTACAGTCATTGTCGAGTTCAACGGACTTTTATACCGCCGGTTCTAGTGACAATACGTTTTCTGGCACATTGATTCATCTGTAAAGTCTCCAGGAGAACATTTGTGCTCGATGGATAATAATATCGTAAATAAAATCTGCAAATATGTATGAAAAGAAAATGTCTTAAATGTATAAACGCGCTGTTACTGTTCGGTTTTCCATATTCGATATCCAGTTATTAATGCATGGCTCCGCATTTGCTTTTCCTCATACTATATTATCAGACATTTTAACGAATGTGTCAATTTGGCAATCTTTAATAGACTTGTTCACAAATTTGAGCATGGCTTTAATGTCATTACATAAAATTTAAAAAAAAATAAGAAGATAAAATAAAAAAAGTGGAGCTGGGCGTTCAGACTAGGGACGTCTAGAAGCAAAAGCGAACTTTCTACCACTTCACTAGGCCTTTGACTTAGGATGGTAGTTTAAACAGTACATTGGTAGACATGTTTTTCTTAAAGATCAATCAAAAGCGTTACAAACGCTCTAATATCCTTTCCGATTTTGCTCGATCATTATAAGTAAACATAAATGCAAGTATATTATTAACAGTTGCCTTACTGACGGATGTTATTTTGATAGTTAAATACAGTGCATTTATTCTTTTTTAATATTATTATTATGACACATGCTTTCATTGAATACTTTTTAAATTGTTTTGGCGCAAAACTGGAAACAAGTCTTTTATAACGAAATGATGTCATTGATTGTTATGTTGCTTCCTTGATGTTTGAAATGATATATGTTTCTTGCATTCATTACATGATAATTTCACGTTATTTATGGTTCGTATTATTTTATTTGCATTACACTTATCTAGTGAGTTTTATATATTTATGTTAACTCCGCATGCATAGATAAGCTTCATCTGTCTACATTAGGTGTTCAGAAAACGAATGTATTTTGCCAAAAGCATGTATTGCTGATTATGCGAATAAAGCTCACCTACCCGTATATGCATTTTTGTTATATTACATTTTCTAAAAATAGTTTTAGAAGATCGGGAGCTTTTTATGTTTGGTCGTTGACCTGAAACATATTTTACTTTGTATGTTAACTGTTGCATTTGTTTGTCAAACAATAATCAGACAGGAAACATGCTTTAGGCTAAGCAATAACTGATGATATCTTAATATTCGTGTTCGAATATTCTTTTCGAATTTAAATTAAGTTTTTATTTTTCGTTCACTTTAACAAATTCAAGCAACGATAGCTAATGAAGCAGATTCATATATTCGCTAGAAGTTGTAGCATATTGAAAAGTTTTCTAAAAAATTATGTGCTATGTTACATGACAGTTTGTGTACATACAGATCGCAAGAAAACAAAGTAAATTCCATATCACAGAATTTAAGGTACAGTGGTCGGTCGGTCTGTTTTGATAGTAAATCGTCGATCGGACGCCAGAATGGGCTATCGATTAACACGGCTGATAACGGTCTTTCCTTCAAGATAAACGAGAACGCCTATTGAGCGATGCATCAACGAGGCGCCATTTAACATTCTATATTTCGCCATAACGAATATGAGGTGTTACGATTGCCACTCGACATATGGCGTTTTAAATTTCTCATTTCACTAGCGTAACCAAAACATTATGCAATATGTAACAAGCTGAAGAAGGCAGATGAATTCAAAAATCATAAATATACATTTACCACCCTGAAGTATTATGGCAACTTCTGCTTCAATTTAAATAAATGCTTTACATTGGATATATCTAAGCAAAGTAAGTTGTAATAAAGGGGCTGAAGGGTTTTGAGAGTGCGCACACATATTGATTTCGACCATCTAACCTTGAACAAAGGACAAAAGCAACAAGAGCAATTGAAATCAAATTAATGTAGTGTGCGACAATTTTGGCAATTTTTTAAGAAACCGTATTCTTTTAGGATTTAACAAAATTATAAATACTTGAGTGTTGGGTGAATGTATCAGGCAACAATTTATTATTTTATTTTGTCGTTTTCGGCGATGAAATTTTTCATGAATAACAATAAATATCATTTCTAAGAAATATGGCGTTTATGTTAATTGGTTCTTGTTGTTGAAAACAATCGTCGTTAAAATCAAAGAGTTGTGACATACGTTGCGAATGTGTTTTTATTATTATGATTAGCCGCATTACATCTACATAATTTTACATGAGTACTGTAGTAGTTTATAATGTCATCGGATGCCCTACTCCGAGAATGTAAGCGCCCAATGAAGACTAGCGTTTGTGAAAAAAAGTTAGGAGATAAAAATGATTTGTGTCACTCTTTTGATCACTCCAGATACTTATAAAACATTGGTACAAGATCGATGTGTGGTCGTTATGTCGCATGTTGCATTATTGTAGATGTCGTTTTCAGTTTTCAAATGACTATTTTTCTTTGCATACGTTTGTTTGAAGACCTAAATGCATTTGTTTGCGAACTGGGAGCAACTAAATTAGTCTTTGATGTTTACATTTCGACGATATAACCTTAATTGATACTGATGCTGAGAATGAGTAAGATATAAGTTAAGTAAATTGCAAACATGTTTATTCTCCCTGGCATTAATATTCTGTTCACAGTTAATATCTATTTTAAATGGACCTTTTCACGTTTTGGTAAATTGACAAAACAAAAAATATATATTCATATCGCAAATGTTCGTTGTAGTTATGTTATTTGTGAGGAAACAATAATAATAAACATTGGCAATGTTCTAAAATATCCAGTATATGCACCTAAAAATCATAAAGCGTTGCAACGCGAAACGATTGAATAATTTGGAGAGTTATGTTGTTGTCGTTATATTTTGCGAGGATTTCTTATATAAAATATATAAAGCATCATTCATTGTAATAGCACGGATGGCCGAGTGGTCTCAGCGGTAGACTTTTACTCCTAGGGTCAGTGGTTCGAGCCCAGTTGAGGGTTACTGTTTTTCTTTATTTAATATTATTCATGTTTTTACTGGAGCTTTTTAGATCCTATGTTAACATTTATCAATATAAAACTTCAATACATGTCAACATCTGTGAAAAGGTCTCTTTAAGAACCACTCCTCGATTATATAAATTGGGAAGAAATCCGTGCATACCTTTCGCAATTGATGTGTTTTGTACCTCAATCTCGGGTTTATGGTTATGTAGTTAGGTTATCTATATGTGATAGCATTTATTTTTTCCGCTTAGATCATTGTGCCATCGTGAATCAAAGCACTTAACAATATCGTTATACGTTTGTTGTATGATGTCAAAAAAAACATTAACTTTTCCATAGCACATTGTTGTAAACTTATAAAACGTTCTCTGTTAGGATTTTAAACAAATATATAAAACATGAATGGCTTTTAACCGTCGAATTAATCCCACCCGGTATAACAACAAAATAATAAACAGCACAAACCAATAGGCTTAATCAGAAAATGATTGGAACTTGGAAAACCAAAATTAATATGTGGGCAAAAAACATTGCTGACACATTTAAAAACCTTTCAAAAGTATAATGCAGCGTTACGATGAGTCAGAATAACTGCATTTATATTAAAATACATCTAGGGACAGCCACATATACCTCGTGAACACTAACGATCATATCATGAAATACATCGCAACTAAAATCGTATTATATCGATTTAAAGATTATTGAAGTTTACAGACAGACAGACAGACAGACAGACATCCAGACAGACAAACAGACAAACAGTTTATATAGACTTATACAATAGTACATCGTCTTCATACAAAACTATTTACATTTTTCTGTCACGTGAATACGAATAACAACAAACATTATATAAATAAAAAATCAATAAAAAATACAAATAAACACAATTGATGACAAGGACACGTACGTTCTGTTTAGGTGGTGATGACATTTATTAAACAGTATTATTTACGATCGTATTTCTTATACCTTAAACTTCTGTTATATATGTGCATACATTATAAATTGATTATCTGTCAAATTAAACTAATAACGTGTATATAAAGATTGGATGATATAAAACATACGGCTAATATATTTTCTTACATTAGTGTAACAGCGACATATACAAATACAATGTTTTTGTCTTCAAAATCAACGTCATTACAGCATAAACAAAAACTTTATTTTCGTGGAATGTTGTTCTGAGTCTGAGCATATCGGCCAGTTTTGATTATCAACGGTTGCCCAGAGACACTTTATCTTACAAAAATAACGTAGGCATAAAGTAAGTCTAAATGTTCTTGCATTTCAAAAGAGGTTTCACACATGTGTATACATATCTAATATAGAACTGTTATTCATTTTACAATACCACTCTTGTTTAAAACTGAAAACAAGTCTACATTTGAACTCTCTAACAAAACTATTTACTTGCATAACGTTTGGATTTTCAAAAACATAGCCAAATTCAAAATTATGTAATATGTTCTTAACTATTGTGATCCAATTTGTGTTACCTTTATATCTATCGTTAAATGCTTGTTTGTAATCATTTTGCAAAATAAAATTTTGATTGTTTACAATTTTAAACTTCTAGTTTATATTTAACAAACCTGTTTACATACAATCGATATCTACCTAATTTACCATAAACAGCAACATTACATTCATTTATTTTAACCTGAAGCAATCGTTTGCAAATGTTTAATGCGTCTAATATCATCTGACCAGCCCGGCGGGAAGGAAAGCTTTGAACGACAACGTTTGACGGCGCGGTTACGACGGATCGAATGCTTAATACATGTATTATATATATTTATCATTTAGTCGTGTACATGTATATACATATATTATGTAACGGGGATTTCAATTATCAGAAGATGTTACAAAGTAAACATTTAAATAATACTTTATTGTCGTCTATTTTGTTACCTCTAAACAACGATCTCTTGCAGCCTTAATGGTTTTATTACGAAAAGGTTAATTGCCAAAAAAAGTCTTTATCATGCACTCTTTTACGTCATAGTTTATTTTTCCACGCCACTTACAAAATGTTGGCGACAACCGACCTGTAGAACGTACCTTATTGTGCCTGAACTTAACATCTAATATTGATTCCAATGCTATAAAAACAGCGTACGTAATTACGAGAAACAGTACGTGTACAAGGCACAAATCTAATATGTGCTATTATACATCTTCATTGATGTTTCATGGCCGTATATATAAAAAACACTATTATGAACACATGTTTCTGATTTCAGTGTTTCTTTGCTTAACGTGTTGTATGTTTTATTAGATCATTAGATTGTTCTGGTTAAACTTTTGTCTCATTACCCAACATCCATAATCGGATGTTTTTTCCGTTGTTTAATGCAGTCGTATCATTCCTAGTATACTTGGCTTAATTATTATTTATTGCGTTGAGAGTGCTAGAATACAAGTTAATTTGAATGCCTAATGGATTCTTAATGAACCTAGCTCTTTAAAGTTGCTCGAGTATGGAAATCATTACAACCCAAAGCAAACGGTGCATGAAAATTATTAAATTTGGAAATATAGCTAATCAGAACCAATGCAGGACGTGGCCGTTTAAGCATAGATGCGGTTAAGTATTTTATGTGATAATATTGCATAAATATCCATACATCATGCGCATGTAAATAACATTATATACACACTGTATTTGTTGTTGTTTGCAAATAATTCATTAAAAATTTTGTTCCAAAACGGCAGTTTGTATGTTAACAAATAAGCATGTGAAATGTTAGGGGCACAACATGTTAAAATACTTTCTCACTTTATGTGTCATTGGCTTGTATAAGTAAAATGACTCTTTCGAGTTGCAAAACTTGTAACAAACCTCGCAATTTACCATCGTGTTCATATGCTATCAGTGGAAGTGTTCGCTTTTGTCAAACTAAGGTGTGTATGTTTCACTTTTAAATAAGAGTGTAACCCTCATCTTTTAATAATGTCAGGTCACAATATTCTCAATATTTACCCTATATAATTATTTTCAATAGTGGCAAATTAAAGTTACAATAAAAACAACTTTTTGCGGACACAGACCCTTATAATCATACTTTATTTAAAAGGGCATTCTTAGCTTTATTGATATAAACAATAAAACAGGTAACTTGTAACTTCCAAGAAAGAACTCTACATAATCAAACGCGACTGTACACCTGTTTTTCTTTTTTTCTGGCCAAATGTAATCCGTTTCGGCTCAATATTTTGCCATAGTCTTTAACTCTGTCATGTGTTGGTTAAAACATATGCTTGCCTGTTGGGCACTTTTATAAAAAATCTTCTGGTCGACTATTAAAATATATTCAAGACTAGCCAAAAGGTCCTTCTAAAAATCGCTTATTGGCATTTATTTAAGCACAAGATGAAAACTATTCTTGAATAACTGTGGCTTTAAAACAGACTCCGTATTTTTTAATGAAGACGCCTATTAATGACTTGAATAACTTATGTCAACGATTTGTGCCATTTAATTTATATCAAGTTTTGTTGTTTAATTAATTACGGATGCGGCAAAATTTATCATGAGCATATGAAAGTAATGATGTTGCGTAGGCAAGTATTAACTGTCATATATTATTAATTAAATTATAATTTTGATAAAATGTGTAACATTTTAATAAATATAATTATGCCTTCCTCTTTCTGTATACAATTTTGCGAAGAAAGTCGGAATTTCTACCCACTATTTTAGATAATTTAAACAGACTTACTAATGTACTAATAATTCTAGTTGAAATTATTTGTTCAATAAATACAAGTGGCCAAGCTATTGTGATGTCATTCAGGCGAAGTATTGTATAGACGGTCACTAGATACAAGATAAACGTGATCATATTTTTTTCTTCGTGATATATATAAGCTGTACAGTGTTACTCCAACTTTAAACTGACGATGTTCATGGACAACATCGACTCACATAACTTTGTATGCTCAGTGTTTTCGAAACGTATGAATGCTGATGGCGGTTGATATGTTTTTTCTAGTAATTACAAACATATGTTTTGTCTCTCTTATGACGATAATGCAGGTGATTAATGCCAATGTTAAGAACGAACACTAATGTGATAATAATTGAATAACGGGAAACATACTTCTTTTATTGTAATGGGAAGAGAATCCTGAAATACTATTCGCGATAATTTATTCTAATATTTTCGACGTCTTTGCAAAAACCAGCAATCAACAGGATGTCTATGTTTTGCAATGACAGTTTCTTAGAAACCATCGAACATGATTTACCTGACAAAGTGAATCAAAGCACCGAGAGATTAATTTGTATAATATTGTATGTATGGTCATGATTAGCCTCACTTTCGCCAGAAATTATATCGTTGACAATAACCTAAAGAAAATGTAATGAACATGTTTCCCAAGCTTTGGGTTGAAATAAATATGGTACATGCAATGTATCAGATTGAAAATAGGACCCTGATATTGTATATTTTTCTATAACTAAAGCGAGGTCGGTAGCAGAAGTTGTGTTGTCACTGTTCTGAGGGCTCAGTTTATTTAGTCGCCCTGTGCCTGAGGCTGCACTTTAACAGAACCCACATAAGGATCCTGCGTGTGTCCCAGCATTCCTTCCTAATATATTATTACACAAGAGGCATTCTTGTTGAATATAATTAATATACTATTCCATATTACACGGCGGAAACCCAACAAATCCGTTTACCGAATACAAAAAATTATTGCAATATATTGACAAAAACTATAAACCTAATAACTTAAAAAAAACTGTCCGGTCATTAGAGCTACCACGGAATTATTCTTGGCTTGTTAATAACTCTGTTTTAAGAGTTAGCGATAGAATTTACCGGGTGTGAAGTCGGTTTGGGTAAAGCTGGTGATCGAACCTGTGAGCCCTAGTTCCGGCCCCAGTCATACCCCTTAAAAATAGATCCGAAAATAACTTGAATGTCTCTGTTAGAAAACACACGGCTCCTTTTATAAAGATAATGTATATGAACCATATGAAATTTTGAATAAATACCCAATCAAACCTTGTTGTATTTTTTTTAAACTCACAATACGATATATTGCATGGCCAAACTTATTAAAATTGGAACGTTATTTTAACTCAAGTAACCTAATTGGAAAGAAATTGCTGCTTCACATTAAAGAGTAATACACATGTATTGACATACTCTTTTTTCTTTTTTTTCGTTATGATTATGTAAGAACAAATAACATAACACAGCACTATATGATTGGCTTGCCTAAAGGTGATCACGTAGATTTCGTTGGTATCATATTAACCAGCGTATGTATCATAAACAATTACAAATATATACCCAAGGTATTTATTGTTATATATAAGAGTGTAATGCCAGACTGATACTTAAATGTGCTTACTTTAGATGTGTCATTCCTACATTAAAGGCCAAATTATTGTTTTGTTGCGTATTGAGTGTTATGGACTAATACTGGTGTATACCCAACACAATGATGACGTTGCTTACAATATGGATTCTTACCATCATACAACTGTTTTTGCAAATGCATCCTGAACATATGATAAAATACTTAAAAACTTAGGAAAGTCCCATTACTGTTGAAAGTTGCTTTTTTTAATTGACATGATACCAAATAGACATAAAAACACACAAATGAACTAAACTGTTTCCAACGCCTCGGAACAGTCAATGTAATGCATTATAGGTTTAAACCGATTTTAAAGAGTTCTACACCTTACGCTGGGCCAAAACTTTAAAAAAAACATCTTCGTGTAAATAAAAATTAATTTAATAGCATCCGATATTATATTAGACAGCAAATTCAGATAATATATTTCAATAAAAACATAAAAACAATACTAGTATAAAGTCATTTTACCTGACAATGACAAAATGTACTTTATGATAATAAAATATAGTTTTTTATGATGTATCGTTCAGTGAAAGAAACACCAAGCATAGTTTTACCTGGCCTTTACCTAGTATAAAATATCCATACACTTCGCAGGCAGATATCACTTTACCTGATTGCTCAAGAGTACACGCTTATTTGGGGACCCTGTCTTGTAAGGCTGCGAAACTTATTTTTCATTATAATGATGCATATAGAGTGTCTATTCATATTGATGAACGTCATCTTGGCCATAGGGGCAAAAGAGCCATCGTGTCCAGCGTGTTCTCGATATGATTTCGAGGAGAGATTGTTAGAGAGGGTCTTGCGAAATGAGCTGGCCATAGAAACTATGCTCAAGGAAATACGTGAGACTAACGTCAATGTGGAATCGGCGTTAACTCTGATGAAAGACGATAGAAAAAAACTAGAAGCAACTTTGGACGCTTTGGAAAAATCAAAGAACGAAATGGACGCTGGTTTGAAAGAAACGTTAGACGGTGGTCTCAAAAACATGTCAAATTATGTGGCACATATGGAACAAAGGCACGAAGACATGGAATCGAAATTATATAACGCAATAAACATTGGGATGACAAATATATCTGAGGCTGTGTCCGATCTGACTCAAAATGCGTCAATTACGATTTCACAGATACATAAGGAGAACGCTATATTAAAAGGTATGCATTTAATACAACTATGGAAATGTTGAATTGTTATTTGTTTTGTATAAAAATGTATAACGAGCTATGGTTCAATAAAATGTATCAGTAATTCACGCAAATGTACTCGAAATCATTATGCCCTTTATGTAGTTCATATAATATTTTTCAGTAAAATAATATGCGATAATAACTGATTGCATATCAACGAAAAATATTGCGTTGATGTTTTATCCGCGTACATTTGTAGTTTATTTATAACCTCACACGATTAAAAACATAAATTCTTTTTTTAATTACTGTTTAGACAACGCCATAGTGATGATCAAGTATCAAGATGATACTAAAAAACGAAATATTTGTTGGTGAAAATGATTTTATACCCATCGACATTAACTACATATGTATCGATACATTAATTATTATTATAGACGAACCGTTGTTATTAATAAACGCTCTCCCGAACCGCGGTAATTCTGATATCCTACTGTCGTGCGATCCACTACAAAAGCCACGGATCATGGTCTTTCTAGGACAATTTAAGGCTTAAATAATATGGCATGCGTGACCATACTTTAAGATATGATGCGTATAACTTTGTTGCGATCTATTTATTATTTGCCGATTAAATGTGTCACGACTTGAGACGTTCTTATCTCCAATTCAAATGCGATTGCATTTGGTATAGTTCGTGCTTTTTTCTTGCGTCCATGATTGGCCGTCGATCCAACATTTAATCACACTCAGGTTCCAAGAAGCAATTCGTTCTTGTTCTAGTTAATACGTTACCCTTTGTGTATCCAAACTCACACGATTGACAGGATTGACAGGACTTTTCAAGATCAGATAAATATGATGAGATTTAATTGTCGAGTGTTTTTCCTCGTGTTGCGTTGGATTAAATTCAATGAACGACAATGTACAGAGCCACTTACGTAAAATGAGCAACTGTCAATAAATTGTCAATAATCAACGTTTATCGAATTAGCAAAACGCGAAATTCGATGTTGTAGCGCAACGAACAACAATGTACAAGAACACGTCTCGACACTGAATTAACGTTTCCTGTTTCGCACTGAATGCCGCTGTGCATATGCGATTTAGGTCGACAGACGGCTTTCAATGTGTCACATACAAGTTCCGTAAATAACGGAACCTTTTTCTTAATATACGCAAAGCTTGTTGTTTTTTCCTTGAAAAACTTATTACACATATTTAGCTGTTTTCCTTTAAAATATGGATGTTTTTCAAATACAATTTAATTGCATTTTTATTTATTTCAGACCAGCTGTCTATTTCCAACAGTATATTTCCACGCACATACACCAGCAGTCTACTCTCTTTCCGGACAAGACGTTGTCTACACAGTGGTGCGGGTCAACGAAGGTCAAGGTTATGACCAAAATACCGGCAGGTTCACTGTGTCAATCCCAGGACTGTATGCGTTTACAGTTCATTTCTGTGCAAATCCTTCACAATATGCTCAACTCGCAATAGTCAGAGATTGGACAGCAATACAGAACGCGTACTTCCATGCAACGACCAGTCACCAGTGTGTTTCCATGCAAGCCTTTGCAAAGTTAGCGCTTTCGATGAAGATATGGGTGAAATCATTCGGAACCAGCAATTTAGTTAACAGTCATAGTTACAATTCATTTTCTGGCGTGTTGCTCCATCTGTAAGACCTTCTTAGTATTTGGCAATATATAAAGAGGTCTTCAGATTCAATACTTTACAGGTACATTTCTTATTGTGGATAGTGCAATTGAGACGTTAGCTGGATAACTCACACTTTGTACATTCTAAGGCATCTTGGTTTTTAACTGACATTTAACAACTCAGTTCAAGGTTGTTGGTACAATATATATTATATAACGAATTCGATGTACACGTACAGATCCTTTAAGCTGTGCATTATGTATGCCAGTGCTGAGATGCATGTTTTACGTTTAGCATAAATTCAATATTTAGATTTAATTGTGCATTCAAGTGTTTGTTTTATTAAAAACATGAACTCAAACAATATTTTGTCCTGATTAAACTTTAACTGCTACTACCAAGAATTCTCAAAATTTAGGGTATTGCAATGCTTGATTCCAATAGTTGTCAAAATTATGATTTTCCTTAAATGCATCATGAGTAAATGGAACTAAAAAGAGAATTACAACCTACATAATGCAAAATATCGATCACTATGTGTGTAATATGGTATAATATCCGTAATTAGTTAGTTTGTCTTCTTTTTCTGTCCATATATTTTTTTCCAGGACAAAATCGCATATTGCTCTTTTGAATAAGGCTCCCTTGCTTTAAATCACCTATTGATAGTTGTTTTATATCAAAATATATATCTGACAAAACCATGTTTCTATGGAGAATACAATATATGTGTTCAACCTGTTTTTAAATCCCAACAATAGCCGTGTACCTTTTTCCAACCGAATAAAGAGATGCAAGAGTTAAAGTTTAAAGAGTTGAGTTTGTTCTTTGTTAATATTGTATTAACACTATACTGAAATATTGTTCTAAAGTGTCGATCGTTTCGTTTTTGTTAACTCGAAGCTGATATACAACAGATAATTGATCATTATATAAAGAGTATCGCTTGGTTTTGATGATTATTGATTTTGTCTTGGAAATAAGTTTTTTTCTGTTAGTTTCGGTCCATAGTCTATAATGGCATGAAACTGCTATCACTGCAGTTTCAAAAGGAAAAAAGTATCATTATAAACATTGCGGCCTATAGCCTTCTTGGATCCATAAAACGTAATCCAGTTTGTGAATTTAATGCCTATTCGTGTCTGACAATATATGTTCTAAGACAAAACTAATATGCTCCACTGGAGGCAATTTGGTCAAGAAAATACTTCGGTAGATTGTCGGTTTATATGCTTCGTCTACCTGATGAGGAAATGGATTGAAATTTGAAAACCCTTTACACTTCTATAAGAAAAAACCGGTGGTAATATTTGCTAAACCACGGTTTCAGGTTAAATGAAATTTTTACATAAACTTTTATACTTTATATTCAAAGGGAGCTGTAGTGTATCCCATACATTTTCATCAGATTTAAGATGACCTACTGTCAGCCATCTTGGATGAAAAATATAATTTAAATAATTATCAAGGCACCGCGAGGAATATTTGTATAATATTTAAGTATGGTCCTAACTATGTAAACTTTATCAACTTCAGAATTCCCAGTGAACTTCCGGTCATTAGCTCTACCTCCGGTGTATCCTTGGCTCTTTTATTAATGAATCGCCTTAAAGGATCGGCAACACAAATCACCGGCCTTGGAGTCGGTTGGGGTTAAGCTGGTGATCGAAACTGTGAAAGTCAGTGTGTGACTTCTACAAAATCGTCCCGCTAATAACGATTTAGTTTCTATTAGAAAACGCGCGTGTATACTTCCTATGCATTTTGGTTTACCGTAAGTTTCTATTTGTCATAAATAAGACTTTTACAAACTATTTGTGTAGCTTTAGTATAAAAAATAACATGATTATGATCTTGTAAAGGTTATTTAACTTGTTTCATGTAAACTGATATAAGATACTTTGTGGATAATGTACATATATTAGCATTAATTACCTATCGGCATACCCGGAAATCAAATAATGATTTTTATAAAATGAAAAGAAGGAATGTTCTCTCTGAAAATATATACATTTAAGATGTAAAGCAACCCCGAGTGGACTAAGCACATGGCTGACGCAGTAAAGATGCAAATGAGCCATTAATATCGGATACATACATAGTAAGAATATACTTTTTAATTTTTTTTAGACATCAAACAATTGATTACATTTTTTATGAAGGTAATCCTGGCTACATTTGGTAAAGGGCCATCGTGTCCGGCTTGTTCTCCATATGATTTCGAGGGGAAATTGTTAGAGCGTCCTACGAAATGAGCTGGCCATAGAGACTGTGCAGATGAATATACGTTAAACTAAGATCAATGTGGACTCGGCGGAATCTTTTTCATTTCAAACACTAAAACACTAAAACTATTCAGCAGACAGCTTTATTTCTACAAAAACACTGCTGTTGTCTGACCTTTTAACTTTAAGTGTGACCTTGACCTAGAAGATAGCAATATGTTTATTATGTTAAACACTAGCGCTAATATTGGTAAACATCTGTGCAAACTAGCTAGTATTCTAATTGTCTCCAATGCATGGAAAAGAGCTTTTTGGCAAAGAAGTGCTGTTGTTTAATCTTTAATTGTATTTGAACTTTATATTGAAGTAAGCCATTTGGATTGTGCTTACAACGTATCATCTAACATAGATCATAACTTGTTACTTGAACACCTTTTTATCACATGCTATACCCTGATTCCCATGTAATACAACCATTACATATTTTTGTCATATGACACATGTGCAATACAGCATTTTTAAGCGTTTTCATTGGCTTAGTTTTCGTTTATTGACCAATCGCATTTTGTTATTTTGCTGCAATGCGTCAAATGACGTCACGAAATGTAAACAACATTCGGGATTTATCATTATGTTTGCGTAAATATTTATTTAATTTGCTCATTTAAAAAGATGTGATAAAAAAGATCTGACACTCGTTGTCATATAATACCATATTTAATTAATCTCGCCAAAGGCTCGCTTACTAACAAAAATTCCTGAACTCATTTAATAAAATATGGTATGATAAGACAACTCGTGCCAGATCCTATATATATGTATTTTCATGTTATAAAGCGTAATACAGTACTTTGACATTCAGGTTCGGTATTTGAATTTGATTATATGCTCATAGTTCTTCGTTCGGAATTCCATAGGTAGAAATGTGTGCCCAGATATTTTAAAATACTTGTATGCCTCAATGCAAGTTACACGAAGTATGAAGACAGAATGAACAACACACTATCGTATTGGTCGCAGTTATTGTTGTAAACTCTCTCCCAGCACTTACTCTTAATGAGTTTATAAGCAGTATTTGCTAATGGGCAATACCCATCTAATTATACTGTTCTAAATGATGGCATTGTAAAATAAAAATGCAAAACCTTTAGTTAAATAAAATAAGGACTCAACCAAATGTGTGACGAGGACAGAATGCTCTAAACCAAGATAACCATTTATACCATTTTAAATTGAGATAAAAAATTAACGATGGCAAGGTATTCAGCTATGTATTGTGTAGCACCTCACACAATGGTAAATATGATGGTAATAATGATAGCATTTTAGAAAACACCCATTTAAGGAAGTTATTTTTACTTCACTAATAATAGTAAAACAGACACAGCCAGAGGGAAGTTATGTATCTTAATAAGGATGTAATTAGCACCAAATCATGAAGGATGTTATGTGTCTCTTGCAACGCTTTACATGATACAGATCTAAACACGCAATGTGAACAATTAAATCAGAAAAGCATAACACACGAACGAAAACCTGCCTTGCACCACACAATACAGCTTTTACACAATTTTATCTGCAGCATCAGGAGGTGCAAATACAATCATTAAGTATGATATGTGTTTGACCAGACACACTTAAATGTTCACTAAGAGGCTTGGAAAACCTTAACAAGGCTTTCAAGTAATACAATACTCGCTTTAGAGCTGAAGGCAATCTGTGTGTGTGTATTTGATGTTAACGTCCTGGATGACGTTGTCGTTTTCTTGAAGAACAAGTTGCAATGTTTCTGATTAATCCCTTTACATGATCTTTTGTGTAATACCGTTAAAATGTTTGCCTACGTTCTGAAACTGTCTGACCAAGTTTTATATGTGCAGAAAGTTTAAAGCGATAAATCGATTTTAAATATGTCTTTTCTCTTTAATGAAGGTACCGTTACGTGGTTTTTTGATAGTAACATTTTAAATTATACATTTCTGAAAAAATAATGCATCAACTAATATTGGTGTGTCACATTAGAGACTCATTATTCGAACGTCTATCGTTTCAAGCGGCATTTCATCCCGGACAGACTTTCATTCATCGGTTGACCAAATGCGTGTTTCTCGTCTCTGAAGTGTGCCATGTCTTAAGGCTGGAACCATAACTTTCATACTTTTCTGCCGTAAAGCCGTTTTTATCATACCACCGCATTGATATATGCCTGATATAACGTTGCCTGATATATTTTTTTATATCATAGTCAACAGTAAGTTCTTATATCAGTAATGTGTGAAGGATGGTCATATTACTCTGAATCAACTATTAAAAAATAATTTTTAGTAAAATCGAATCAGATTTAACAAAACAAACTATTTGATACCAAGATGTAATATATTTAAACACAAAATGCAACACAAACAGCAAAAAACTTGTTTTACAAATATTAAGCGCGCGTACTCATGACGTCATTATTAATACGTCAAACGACAACATTCATATTCTTTCCCGCTAAAACTGTAGCTTTTTAGCGATTTTTTTTCATTATTTCTTTAAACTCGGGGACGTAGAGGTATGATTAACAGGAAAACAGGTTACTGTCTAATCTTTTTGTAATATATCAGGCTCGGCACGAATAAAATAACGGCGAGGCTTGCCTGATATATAACAAAAAGATCAGGTAGTAACCTGTTATTTTCTATATATCATTTTGCGTTTTTAAATGCGCTCTCCATAGGGTCGTGAAGTTCCTGCAAACATAATAGCCAATATGACTCAGGATAACGCGGAATCCAAATCCGATCAATTGTGTTACATTTTAATGATAAATGCTTTATTTTCCCGGCTTTAAATAAACATTAATCCGGAAACTATAGCTATATAGCCATTTGAAGAGTCGGTAACGTAAATGATTTTCTAATGTTATCTTAATTGTCAGTTCTTACTTTCAACTGGTCTCCCAGGAGATAATATTTAAACTAAGTATCGAATGTAACATTCGAAACTATTTCCTGCCTTCTAACACAATGAGTTCTATTCGTCGTATAAAGCAAGGCATTTAAATTCACCTGGAGATCTTTTACACCATACATCTGTAACATTCACAATTTACCTGTTTTGATATGCCGTGACAACCTCTCATATGAAAACTCATTTAAATCCGTTAACGTTTTTCCTGTTTAAGCCACAGTAAACTGACCGACATACTTCCATTAGTTAGAAATATGTTAAAAATTTACCAGCAGGAATCTTCCCTGTTTTCTGTTTATGTTGAATAAGTGCTTATATTATCAAACCAGAATGTCATGTTCTTAATATGCTCAGACTGTGTATGATGTGCATGCTGTCTCTCACTTGTCTCCACTGATGCAAAGCTCTGGGAAACCAACTTTCTGAGAGCTGCTTTACAGTTTAACTCGGATGATACATTATAAATAACAGTAAATCCGTTGAACAAATTTCATACTATTTTCAACCTCATTTAAACATTAACTTCCATTTAAACATCTCATTCCATTGACTTCTATTTCAGTGGCCTCTAAAATTTCTGTTTCTGTCTCTACCCGTTTTAGTTCATACATTCGAATATATCTTTCTCCGTTATTCTAGGCTCTAGTGTTACAGTTTTTCTTGTACTGTCTTTAACTTCAATTTTTATAACCTCATCCGAATGGCTTCAGAATCAATCGTTTTTCAAATCATCTTCAACAACCGTAAAAACTCTTTCTAAGACAAACTTTTAATACTACTTTTTACTTGTTAAACACATTAAGGTATTTCATTTACAAAAGAAAGAATATTAAGTACAGTTAAACAATTTATCATAATAAAGAATACATACATAATTGTAAAGAAGCCACACAACTAAATAAATAAAGTACTAATAAACCAACACACATCACAATAAAAAAAATCCACTTCTCATTATAAAGAAAGTGCGCATCATGAATTAAGATGCCACAACGCATACTCAGGAGTGTATATGTCATTATTAATAAATTTTAACACATAATAAAGGATCAACTTTCAATGATAATGAAATCACTCATTATAACACAGGAAACATATGCCAAAACAAATACCACACACATCATAACACATGAACAACAAGACGAAAAACATATAATAACACAGGACTTATATGACGAACGACATACTGAAAACATCATGACACAGGAATCATAAACCGAATAACATATTTAATACATCATACCATAGGTACCATATGACAAAATACAGACTGCACACTTCATTACATCGGAACCATAAGACGAAATACAGACTGCAAACATCGTACGATAGGAACCATGAGACGAAATACACACTGCACACCCAATAAATTAGGAACAATAAGACGAAATACAGACTGCACAAATGAGATAAAATATGTAACTTCTCATAATAAAGAGTGTGGTCATAAAAGAAAAAAGGTATACACCTCTATCAAGCAAGCAACCATCATAAAACGCATGAACATATCATAATAAAGAACACACTAGTCGTTATAAGAAATGATCACATAACAAAAGATAACAACTTTCACCTACTAAACAATACAAAACAGTATACAGGAACTCGATAACAATATACTGAAACACATCATAATCAAGATTATACTACCTATAGTTAAGACTGCACTCATCATAACAACTAGGGTATACATCATATAAAAGAAAGAACTCATCATAATATAGAAGTTACATCTCGTAAAAAAGAAAGCACTCATCATAATAAAGCATGTACATATCATAATAAAGAACAACACGTCATATCACAGGTGGTTAGCGTGTGGCTATGATATTAATTAATGAATACATCATTTTGAATGATAAATAATCATATTACAACGAAAAATTTACTTTTCTGAAAAAAAAATCACTATCAAATATATATATAACAAGGTATGCAACTCAAAATCACCCCAAAACGGGGTGCATCGCTTTGAACAGCCATATCTTCATCAATTGTGCAGCGATTTTCACGATCTTGGTCTTATTCAACGCAGAAATAAATTTCCTTTCTGGAAATGTATATGTCTTGCAATATTTTTACACATGCTGGGTCAACTTTTAAGAAATAACACGATACACAACTCGCATGACCCAGTTGAAACTGATCAGTAAATGAAGTAAATATACGAAAAAACCATATAATTAAACTACAATTCGCTATTTAACACATATTTCTTCAAACTTATAATGGCCGTGTATTTAAGCATTTAAACATTCAGAATAAATTTTACAGTGAATTTTATAAACATTTTCTTGGTTAATGTCGTTCATAGTAATGTTGCTAACGCATTGTACTTACGCATTAGAACCAGTTTTAATTTTGATTAACTAAACCTAAATAATTCACATTCTAATTCCTGTGTTCTTAAGAAATTGTATTTGTTATTGAAAAACAAACATGATTCGCGTTGACACTTATTCGGAAGCTTAATGGAAAAAAGCTGATGCACGTCACTGTTCTTACAAGAAGGAAACAAAGGGAATGATTCTTCGATAAACGTTGGCCTACAGAATGTAGAACAAAATATACAACCGTTATAAGACTCCACAAATGAATGTTGAAATCATATAATTGAGGGCCATTGGTTTACATATTATTCGTCTAAAACTTCTTTTTTTTCAATCATATGCTAATATGGCACATCACCAGTTACAAAAGATATCATGGCAAATTGTTTATTGATGTTTGAAATTATTATTTTACCTTTACGGAAATTGTGTTTTGAAACGTGGTAGACGTTTACCACATATATAAACATGTCCTTTCTAGACCTCTAGCATTTTGCAAAAACGTTTGCCCATGTTATTTATACCTCATTTTCTATAATTGATTTCACTTTTCTTTGTGATAAACACCGTAACAAGACATGCTTTCATCCATCGCCAGAAGCTTAGAGTTTAAATCAAAAAAAAGAATCCTTTAAGCATCGTCTAAGTATTCATGACCATCCTTTCCACCATGTTCAGTATACGCTGCTTCGATCTTGCTTCTATAACTTACTCAATTTTAATGTTCTATGTTTGATCATTACACAATTAAGTTTTGAAACGCAGAACATTCGCATTTTGGTTGAACTAAGATTGTGAGGTCAATAGTCTGCCGCATATGCGCTCGCTGGATAAAGTCTTTCATCCGCGTCAATCTTAAACCGTGATATTTTCCTTTCATTCTAACAACACACGCAAACGTGCTGATCAGTACAACATAAACATATTTGTCCCGTAGAGAGGTTATACAACACTAAAACAACAAACTCAGATAACAAAAGTTTTATCTTTTTGTTATTTTGATCGTCTATCAAAGTCTTCCCGTTATCAATGATAACGATACCAGTAACATAACATTTCAACGATCATTTTTGTTTTCAGTATACATATAGATCCTTTTACCGAACAGATAATATATAACTGGTTGTTATGGCAAAGACGGAGGCGAGCTTGCCAGTGTTCCTTCAGAAGAAGATTGCGCAGCTGTGTCAATGGTGCACCTCTTTATCGCACATAACAACAGAAAGGTCAAAGGATGATCCAAAATTGTGCGATGTGGACATACTTTTGTTTTTATCTTTTTCCTTATTTGGAAGCTGTCCCGCAACCTCATCACTCGTGTCTTCTTGTTTCGATTGATGCTTTTTACTTGAAAACGTAACATAACAAATACTATCTAACTTGTTTATCTGTATAGTTTTCGCAAGCGCAAAGTGTTTATCCTCATGACTTTCCATCGAATTCATTTTGCTCAATATTTCTTTGGCCTTATAATCAATATGTCGGGAAACAAGAATACACTGTTCCGCATTGCCATGCCTCTGGGCTACTTCAAATAAATCTGTGATGCGTTTAACGTCCATGTACATATTATCGGCATCATTTATATTTTCTTTGGTGATGCTTGTTTCTTTATTTACATGGATAGATACAGTGTCTTCCACATTTGTAGCGAGTGCTTTAATCTTCCCAATTAGCTGTTGCGCAATGTCTTGTGCTTCCGAAATTACTTGCTTTTGCTGCGCTTCGATTATATCGATATATGTTTCTCGATGTGATTTAAACTCTTTAATACGTTGGTGAACATTTAATAGATTTGCTTTTACCATTTCATCTCTGCGTTGATACTCTGCAATAGATTCTTGTATGTTCTCGTATGTACACATTCGATGTTGGTCTGTGAGGCACGTTGCGCACATAGATGTCAAATGTTCAATGCATGTGAATTTGATATCATTTTCAGAATGTAATTCACATTTTGAAAGTTTACGCAATGTTATAAAAGGTTCAAGATCAAAAGAAATGCATTCGCGCTGCAAAATATCGTGCGAACGTGTCACCTTTATTTTTGTATGGTTTAATAAACAGCCGTAACATAAGAATTCAGTACAGTTAATACAAAATCCAATCGCTTCTACTTTATACGAATCAACTTTGCATAAATCGCAATAGTGAGTGTCAACACTTGTACCGATACATAGTGCGCGTGCACGAGCCATTTCAAGCGTTTGGCATCCGTCCGTGTGTAATTGGCGCTGATTTGTTTGCAATTTAATGGCCTGATTTGTGTCTAGATCGTGACCGGTCTTTCTCGGCACAAGCAAGCGGCAAATCACCAAGGCTCTCCGTATCCTTGACGACACTTTCTCCACTAAACGCAAAAAGAATATTGTGCAATAAATGGTTGCAATAAATACCTAAGGCTATGCGCGTGCATAAATTTATAGCGTTTATTTTAAACGGATTTGCTTATAGGTTAGAAATATTGCCTGGGCTATTACATAACGTTTAACAGGTAATAGTTATTTAAGCGTAAACATGTCATTTATAGTGCAATTGTCGTTTGCATTAAACAGAATAAATGTTTAAACCAGTATTTAACTCGCATAATATATATGTCTGATAAGAAAAATTGAGTGTAAATTCACATCTGTTGCATTATGATAGGATAGGATAACAAATAATATTTCGTTGATTTGAAAAGTCGTTTAATTAAGCTCGTTTACGTAAAATAACAAGGTTTAATAAAGATAAATTAAATGCTTGGAAAATTGGTTTTATTTGCATGGTTTAAATAATTGTTCACAAAATTCAATTTTTTGCTGTAATGGCAACACAATGTAAACACATTTCAGATATTATAACTGGAGCGACACGGCCCTTTCTAAGCTCTTCAAAGGTTTTAGATCGATCGTTCTAAGGCTTTAATTACCCCCATTCATTATAATGTTCATTGTTTTATGTTTTTCCCTGTACTGTAAAGGCTATTGGTCACTTTACTTAGAGGTTCGTGGTTCGTGGATCAAGTTGTCTAAATCTCGCTTAATAAACTTATCCGTATTCAACACTAAGATACACCGGTTCAACAGCACGCCCAACCTCACATTAAGCACAGAGAAGGTACACAATATGCAGCACAGGCATTACACAAATTGCACAAATATACATTGTGTATTATTTGTATGTGTACTCATGAGCTTAAAACCTAATGTATTCTAACATTAAAGCTATTAAAACATATATATAATAAAAAGTATAATTATATGAAATATATCCTAAAAAGGACTCTAACTATCGTGACAATTAAATTATTAGACGAATTCAGAGAATTTATATATAATATAAATATTTATATATATATATTTACAAGTGGGAAGCGAGCATGTTGTAATAAGTGATGCAATTTAGTTCATTGAACGGTCTTAATATACATTTTTTAAATCAACATTAACCTTACTTGTCACCTTACACCAGCACCAAAACTATATTTGTGTTGAATACGGATACGTTAACCATGAACCTTTGCAATCTGTTAACGAGTTTCTTCTAGGAAAATACACGTTTCTATATTAGACACTTACATGGTATTCTATTTATCTTATCACCATTTGATGTGTATGTGTTATTTTTTTACAAATAACGAAAACAGACAGAAAAAAGGCAAACATCGGAATACGCCATGAAAGTGAACACAAAATAAATAATAGGCTTGTAACGCTTGTCATCGATAATTTAGCAAAAACGTGTATTGCATTCATGTAAATTTAAATCAAAACACAAATCAAAAGCATACGTGGTGTAGGGGTTACAAGATACCTGTCTCGTCTAAAGCTCCCGGTTTTGAGACCTTGGGCAGACACATTTCTTTTCTTTCAAATTTACATAATTTAAAACAATTCCAAATATGTTTATACTTTTCAAAAAAGTAAACTCTTTGAATACGAACATTTAAAGCTGACGTTAATTTTTGTAACATATTATAATACCTGAACACATTTAACTACAAGTGAACAGCGTACTGAACGCATATATAATCCAATATATCTAACAAATACACATTTACTTACAACTCCTTAACATCCGTGCGCAGATGTCGTTAGAACTGTTTAAATTCTTAAACTTATTAAAAATTTACACTCAGTTATTTTACAACAGTCAATTGCTAAGCTTGTATTTCAGCTAATGTTATCGTCAAAACTTGATCATTTTGAGAATACACAATGGATTTTTTAAATGAGGAAAATTATCATACTAAACACTGCTTATGACTGTTTATTTCACTTAAACCCGTCTGGTTTCTAACCCGATAACCATACATTGCCAAAAAGGTAAACCTATTTCCGATATATATAATTTATTACTATTTCATGAATATGTGTTGATATATATTTAAACATTATATGGAGATTATTTCATCACAGCGCTTTCTTTAATGAACGATATGGAATATCGAATAAGACAGTTTATAAAATAATGACACAATGTCACCTGTTATACATAGTGGTAATTATAAATGGGTATTAGGGTATGACCTGGGGATCATGCTCTGATTGTTTAAAATCAACAGGTGATTGGATCGGTACACATGGTGTAATGGAAAAATTCTATATAGTGTTTTCTTACTTGGCAAACTTTAACAGTCATGATATGTTGAGCAGGATGGGAAAGATAGCTGTTCTGTACGTGAATGGCAACATAATCCTATTATTGCGGATCAAATTTAAGTGTTAATATCTCACAAAAAGACATTAGAGAAGAACTATACTGGCTTTGTCTTTTTTCGGCTTAGCTGTCTTACCCAGAGTTTGCAAATTATTTACTTTTATCAACATACAATAAAATGTTAAAGAATGTTTTCGCAATAGACCCGAATTATTAAAATAAGTTATGCATCAGCCGTATTGTAAATTATAGGGAAAATTACTGAGTTTGGAACGATGATACCGTAATGTTGAGCCTAACGCTATCGTATCTCATAGAGAATTAATGAGTGGATATATACAGTTCCACACTCAACTATTGTAAGCCATAGATTGTATTCCTGCCCCTTTATATATTAGCAAAAGCGTGTACACTTAGAGAATGTGTTCTTGCATTTAACAACTATTTTTAAATATTGCATTATGTGAACTTCAATATTTTAGTATGTAAGTATTGCTATTCCCTTTAGTTCTCTACCATGATATACTCACCAAAAGACATGTTTTATGGTTTAAATTTATACACAAACATTTATTTATAATTGAATTTTTCATAAGCCAATATTAAATCACAAACATTGTGCACTCTCTTTAAACGTAATACATAAAATCTCGCAGGATATCGAGGTCGGTGCGCGTTGAGCCTGTCTGGAACTCGTCCTTGAAAGCCAGAATGGGCTATCGCTATGTGCCCGTTTGCCATTAATACCACATTTAAAATGTATCGTTATAAGATTTTAAATTTACAAAACCCAGTGAGATAAACGTGTATTATTGAGTGTGTATATAGAAAACTGTGTCTTAATGAAATACTTACATACCTTATATCTAATCGTGAAGATCGAACTAATGTTATATACATAATATACCATGTTAGGACTAATTTTTACTGTCGTATTATCATTTATATCTACGAACACAGGCCTGCAATTTGAAAATACGTGTACATATATTCATTGATACATGTCCTATATTCTGCACACACCAGCATTTATAATTGTATCAAACCAGATTACAAATAGTTGTTTAATAGATGTTCAGTTACACGGATAGCCATTAAACAACTATTTGTAATCTGGTTTGATATTCAAATCTTACCTTGGTTTTACGAATACAATTACGTAAACATTGTTTTCATTTAAAGGAGTATCGTCGACATGGCATACGCTCGAATAAAAGCATTGAAAACTGTAATTTGATACCAATGCGGAAATTGCACACGCTCGCAATATATTGAAGCATACGGTCAGATAATTTAAATGTGTCCTTAATTAATTCTATATATATATATATATATATATATATATATATATATATATATATATATATATATATATATATATATATATATATATATATATATATATATATATATATATAATTAAACTCCAGATGCATTAACAGGAGAAATAAATATTGTGACTGGTTCACAGACTTTGGCTTTTTTCGTCATTCGTTTAAATTGATAAATGTAAATATCTTTACTAAAGAGCTGCAGTACAAAACCCGAATAGAATCAAAGAAAGACAACAACTTGATCTCCCTTTACCAACCGCTAGTAATTTATTTAATACAGTTACCTAGTGCATATACAAAACAGGACAAAACGTACAAATTGTAATACAACATTGAACATTCTTTATAATTATATACAGATTGCCTTACATTATTTAAGAGTGCACAATGCAAATCATTTCATATAAAAGAGTACAATAGCACCTCTGCCTTTGCAATATACTGAACATATCGTTTCGTTTAACACCGGAGAACTCCGAGTCCGTTTGATCACATGAGATCACATGACGCGATTGCAAGTTCCTGTCCGGAACTTGGTCTCAATTGAATCGTTCTCTTTTCTCATCTATCATTACACTCATTATAATGAATGATAAATCCCTGGCTTCGGAAATGTCACAGCAACGCATTGATGACTTTTAAAAAGATGTTTTAAGCAGACCGAATTAAATCAATGAGTAAATAATGTGCAGAACGATAGTGGACGTACAATTATCCTCATATTCTGCTTTCCGTCGTTGCAACTTGTAAGATACGCTCTGGTAATATCTGAAAACACGCTGACAATGCAGGTATTTTGAACAAGACGGACAAGTATGCAAGTGACATTACTTAATACTCACAGACAGAAAACGCGTTTCACTTATACAAAATGTAAAAAATACCAGAAACAACATTCTGACTAAAATCCGTCAGTATCTACAGCTGAAGATATACATTTATATCAGATCTACAACAGTGGAATGCCAGCCGAGGCCAGAGAAAATAAAAAGGATTTCACGTTAGTCAAAAAAGTAAATGCAAATATGATTTTTGGCTGCTAACTTTCGATTTTGTTATTAAAGGTTGTTATAATGATGTATTGTTGTAGATATTTATACGATTATACATAACATAATAATTTTGAAATGTTTGTCTGATTTTACTTAAAGTATTGAAGACCCGCAACCCACACAAGGAACATGATCATAAACCGACGGAATCGAGTACTGCCAAAATAAAGCAATGCCTTAACACGATCTTTAAAGTCTTTTGCAAATGTTTGCACGTCTTATGGGCCATTGTTCAAGATCCCATAAAACTCGTTTTCTACAGTTTGCATATAATGTATGCATTATTTTCTGAACGTATGGCACTGTCTTTGTAATTTCTGTGAAAAAGTACCTTTAGGCCAAAGAAGACCCTACTATTTTAGGCCTTGTGATTTACTAAAGACATGTGTATGTTACAATTTCATGTGAAATTGCTAACTTCTATAACTTTTGTATTAAACCAGGTATCCTATTTGCAGTTATTTTACATTGTTTAAAGCATTGTTCCGTACACCTGCGTGCTTTAAGAACGTTATAAAGTTGTATCTTAATACCTTTATTGACGGATTGCAAATATAAGAAGTGATCGCCACTGCATTTAATGTTTGAGAAATTTCCCTCCAGTAATATCAAATGGATAGCTGTCATTTTAGCAATTTTGCTTGAATACGTAAACCAAGCAAAAAAGAAAACGTTCTTTCTTGTTTCAAAAGGTTTTAAATCATAATCTGAAGAACTGGTTGACAACCTTTGTTGTGAAGTATAGCATAAACGATGTACGCCTGTGGGAAATCCCCACTCTTTTTGTAAATTTGTTCATACGTCATATAGACACATTTTTGGGGTCTCAAGCTTACTCGAGTAAAAATTTCAGTATCTGCTTTTTGTATAACACTTAAGTAATATTGTCAAAATGTCAACATCGGAGCCTTAATAGCGTATAGTGTCAGATTGCAAAGTATGTGATTGGTCTTTAATGAAACGCATGACATTAAAATATTTGCTAATTAAAATCCGGATTTAAAAGACTGCGAAATGTTTTATAAAGACCATACCCAAATGTGTCATGTTGAGCGGCCAAAACTTTCATTCTTTAGTACTCGTCGGATCAATGAACACATTTTAAATTAATATTTTGAGTGATCAACATTTGTGACAAGCAAAGTGTTTAATATCCCCAAGCAGGTTTACGCAAATACTAGTCTTCTTTGAGCGTTTACATATTTGGAATAGGGTCTCCTATGAGTTTGTAAAATACGTTCGAATTTATTTCGATATTCGTGGATATAATGCGACAAAGAACAGTTAAGAGCAACATCTGCGACTTTTTTCATATATCTTTGATGTTATAGACGACTGTTTTCAACACAAAAACCATTAAAGATCAACGCCGTATATAATTTTAAAAGAAATTCCTTGTCTATTTTGCGGCACAATGAACATGAGGTACAATTGCTTTTGTTCTGACGGTTTGTATGTATCCATTTCTTATAAACTAGTCTAAGAGTTTTCATCATATGAATAACATCCTGGCTAAAATATATGTTATCAAATTGTATCCGCTCGAGGAAGAGAGAGTAATGCTGACGAACAAACAACAACAGTGCTTTAAAGCTTTGCTCTTACGGGTCTAATGTACCCATTTCTGGCAATCGAGAGTTTGACAATCGACCTGTAACAATCAGAAAAAGTATTGTTTATCTTCTTTGTGTCAAATTTTAATAAAACGAACCTATCATTGCGTTCATACTCTGCTTGAAAGCGGTCGGTCCATGCGACAAGTGGCTTGAAGGTCTAATCTGTTTTGTATACTGAACAATATAAAAAGGAATACTCAATTATTAGTAGTATTACTATTGAACAAAATATATAGTGGTGTACATTTTATTCATGTATGTATACACATTTGTGTTATTTATATTAAAAGATAAATGTAAATGAGACAAAATAACTTTATTTTAATAATGAGGTCAAAGTTAATAACAATAAATTAAGTGTTTCCAATCAATTTTGATCATATGTCGTTTTTGTACCGTGAATTTGGTATTGATAGAGAGCTGAAAATAAGAAACTTCAAGACAACAAATTTAAAAACAATGTTTACAGTTCATTTATAGGTACAAAGTTTAAGCCAATAACTTGGGAAAGTTTCGAAATATATAGCTTCAGCATTCATCTGTCATGTGCACCACTTTGTAACGTGACTATTGTATGTTGTCAATGCGACATTTGGAACCAACAGTCAAATCTTCTTACTCAACCCTTCAAAAAAGCATTAAACACCGTTTTTATAGATTTACTATTACGTCATATTTTGTATAAAACAAAATCTAAACACACTATTCTTAGCAACGCCATTTTTTGATATTGTAATCAAAATGTACCAATTGAGAATATTGGTAAACACTCACACCAAACATAAGAAGTAAAACAACAGATATATGACATGTTTGGGATTACGTTGGTAGACAGAACCTTTTGGTGGGCCGTTAATCGATGGATATATGTTTCTTTACTCCGCCGTTATTATTACACGTTATTCCACCCGAGCTATTCAATAACGTCATCTAATTAAACAAAACAATATGACGTAATGTCCATTCATTAAAATGAGCAAATAACCTCAGGTTAAACAATCAAAGATCCAATATTATGTTTTATTAATCATTTCTATGGTCAATGTACCATGCTAACAAACATATAAAAGGAAGAATTATAAAGTTTACGAATTGTGTAAATTTAATACGGTTTTTCTCACACAACATAATGTGTTGTCACATTCCGTTGAATATAAAGTGTTAGCTTGTAACGATATGACAGCGCTGCGCTGATTCGATAGTTATTATATAATCATTTCTTCCAAACTTGTTGATCGTATATTAAGTATTTAAAATAAATGAACTTTTAAATTTTCAAATAAATTTCAAAATAAATTCTTAGACCATCTCCTTTGCTGATTGTGGTGAATAGTATTGATATTTTGATAAACACACAGTACTGAAACGTTAAATATTGAGTAGAAAAAAACCTAATATATTACAGTTTTAAATAACTATAACTAAATAACTAATAACATTTTTGTATATTACGGTTTTAAATAACTATACCTTAATAACTCACCAAATTTGTGTATACTTATCTAAGGAAAGGAGCATGTATATTTCTTGTCAAAACAACTAACATAGTTCATGGTGAAAGGTAACACCTAGCTCAATTCACACAATTGTTCATATGAGAATGAAACGATGAGAATGGTTTGCTATAAGCAAAAGCTTTTAATAATTTAGAGTAAATAAAACCGTAATAAACAGTTACAATCTGTCATATATGAGCTTTGAAATCAAAGCATTGTGTAACGTTGGTATACAAGAAGAACGCAGAGTTTCTTCGCTAAAACCATTGTAATTTCATCACAAGATAGCGTGGTACGTCACAATTATAAACGATATCGTTTAACTACAAAACTTTAACACTGGCGTTCATCGAGAGTTCAACTCATTTAAAATATTATTCTTTACATAATAACTCTTAACATATTACTCTTTTCATTTTAACACAGTCATTGGAAATTAAACACATGTAAATAGTTATCGTTACAACAACCGACTATCAATATGTCATTCGCAGAATCCACGCATACGGAAAACGGCTTGTTTATGTTTTCAATTATAATTTTGCCTTTAAGATAGTTATTGCATGGTACTTGGTGGACATTAGTTGATGCTTCTCCACAAATATAAGCATTGCCTTCCTTATCTAAAGAAACACCTCTAGCATTTTTCAAAATAGTTTGGCCATGATTTTTATAGTACCATTTTCTCTTGCCAATTTCAACTTCGGCTTGGTCTATACCATAACAAGACACGCGTTCATGCTCCGCCACTAGGATAGAATTTGAATCAACAGTCAAAATCCGTTTAGCGTATTCTAGGTAGTCATGATCATCACTATCATCATTATATTGTCCAGTCAAAGAAGCGTCGAGTTTACTTTTGTTCCTTATTTCAACTACAACTCTTTCGCCTCTGACTGTATCAAACAAACCATCTAACTTGAAACACAGAATAAGTAATTTGTCATCAAATGGAGATAGGCCAACAGGCCAATAGCGAGATAGATAGCCGCTCGCTGGAATCAACCTTCCATCCCCGAAAATCAAAAATCGCGATAATTTCTTTTCTTTTAAGCAACAAACGTAAACGCTTTGGTCAGCAACACACATATCGATCGGACATCCAGAGAGAGAATATTCTTCCAAAACAACAAAGTCGTTTGACAAAAGTTTTATCTTTTTGTTATTCCGATCAGCTATCAACGTCTTGCCATTATCAAGGATAACGATAGCAGTTATAAAACAATTCAACGAATCGTTTGCTGTACTTATTTTACAAGTAAATGCATTTAAAACAGTCCGATCGATAAATGGTCTCTTACATAAATGCGGATTGGACTGGTCAGGCGATTTTACGAGCGTCGCTTCTGAAGTAGATTGCGCATCTGTGTCAAGGGTTTGTACTTCCTTATTACACATCAATACAGAAAGATCGCAGGATGTCCCGCACTCGCTCGTTGTTATGTTAAGTTTGCTGTCATCTCGTTCATTCATTTGAAGCTGTTCCATGACTTCATCACTCGCATTTTCTTTCCCTGGTTTCTGTTTTGTTCCTAAAAGCGTTACATAACAAATAGTATCTAACTTATATAATTGTACATTTTTCTCCAACGAAATGTGTTTATCCTCGTGACTTTCCAACAAACTTATTTTTCGAAAGATTTCCTTGACCTTATGATCAATATGACGTGAAGCAAGAATGCACTCATCTAAACCGCCATACTTCTGGGCCGCTTCAAATAAATCTGTGATGTGTTTAACTTCTTGTAACAAATTATCTGCATCGCGTAAACTTTCTTTGGTGGTAGTGGTTTCTTTATCCAAGTGTCCGTTTACAGTATCTTCCACTTTTGTAGTGAGTGTTACAATCTTTTCAATTAGCTGTTGTGCAATGCCTTGTGCTTCCGAAATAACTTGCTTTTGCTGAGCTTCAATTATACCGATATATTTTTCTCGGTTTAATTTAAACTCCTTTATGCGTTGATGAACGTCTAGTAGGTTGGCTTTTACCGTCGCTTCTTTCCTTCGATAATCTTCTTTTAATTCACTGATTTTCTGAAAAGTACACATTCGATGTTGGTCTGTGAGGCACATTGCGCAGATAGTGGTCGAATGTTCAGCACATACAAATTTAATATCATATTCAGGATGTATATCACATTTCACTAGGTTACGCACGGCTATTATTGGTTCAGGATCAGTGGGTAGGTTTTCTCCTTGTAAAATTGTGTGAGAACGCGTTACCTTTATCTTGGTGTGGTTTAATAAACAGTTCCGACACAGGAAATCGGTACAGTTGATACAAAATCCAACAGCTTCTACTTGAAGCTCATCGACTTTGCACAAATCGCAGTGAGAAGTGCAATCACTTGAACCCATTGCGGTTGGACATGCTGGTGGAATCACCGTTGTTGTACAGCCGTCAATGCACGTTTCGTGCTGGTCAGTAAGAAATGTTTTGTTCTGGCTTGCATCCAGATGTGGCTCGTTTGAATAGTTGCTCTTTTCGACGCACGCATTAGGCTTAACATGGCTCCCCGTTTCCATGGTAACACTTCAAAACGTCCCACCACTGTAAGCAAAACGATATTATATATTCAGTGGTAATATATACTCCACGTAAATCCATGTACAAGTGTTCTATACCCAGTCCACATTCATTTAAAATATTGTTTGTGAATAGTCTCCAGACGACTTGCACAAGTATATATTTTGAGGTTTTATTATATTTGTCTATATTTAAAGCATTGACATGTCACTTATAATTCAATACCTGTAAATGTTTTCAATGACAGCAGATGTAATTTAATAGGCCATGGGTATCGAATGTCGCTATTTGAATCGCTTAGCTTATAGATCCAATACTAGATATTGATTTTTAAGATACGCTGCCACATTATAAAAATAACCGAGATCGATTGTGAATATTAAAAAACAAGTTAAAATAAGATGGTTACAAGTTTTAAGCAAATTGTTTTATTTACATGTTTTAAATATGTGTTTGCATAATTCAGTTTACGACGGTGACAAAGTCACGTTCTATTCTGTTTGAACTTTATCTTGAGAATCATTCCAATCATAACACATTTACATAACAACACGTTGGATTGTGCTGAAACTGCATCGTCTTTGTGCTCTGGCGAGGTAACGAGGAGAATACATATGGGCTGTGCTCTGTGAAAAGGGGATTAAATGCATGTGCGGAAAGTGTCGTCCCAGATTAGCCTGTGCAGTCCCCACAGGCTAACCAGGGACGACACATTCCGCTTTTATGGTATTTTTCGTTTACAGAAAGTCTCTTCTTAGCAAAAATCCAGTTTAGACGGAAAGTGTCGTCCGTGATTAGCCTGTGCGGACTGCTAATGTTTACGCACATGCATTAAACCCCTTTTTCACAGAGCAATGCCCATGTATTGAAATAATGTCTTCTTTTGAAAGTAAACTTCATAATGAACTGTCATGTCCGGTAATTATAACTTCAGTTTTCTTTCCACATATTGTTTTTGTAAGTACATAATTGCTTTATCCTTCATTTCAATTCTAATTGATACATCTCAGCATACCTGAATTTCTCATATGTTTCTTACGCCTGCCATTAATATTAGTTCATATAACACACGTTTTTTATTATCGGATGCAATGCCTCCCATACTGTTTAACCCATTTATGCCTAGTGGACACTCCCGTCGTTCTAAATTGGATCAATTTATTTCCAAAATTAGGGATGTCTAGTAAATTTATTTCTATATTTAGAATATTTCTTACAGAAACCCCTTTAACCAAACAGCGCAGACCCTGATGAGACGCCGCATCTACGTTGTTTGCCAATGCCTTTTTTCTAGACGCCAGGCATAGATGGGTTAGTAAGAAAATAATTAGAGGAAGAATTGAAATAATAAAAAGCTTACACAGTAGAGAGACAAAAACTCACGATAATCAATCAACAAACATAATAAGACGAATTGATTGAAATATGTTTACGATATATTCATAATCGGGAAAATTGCTTCATTTCATAAAAGATGTACGTGAAGTCCTACTAAATTAGCTCTTATTCTCTTTTGTCAATTTACATTAGCCTCACGTATTACATAGCATTAGCACTAGAACCATAGAGAATACCATGTTATGCACCACGATGAAATATAGCTGTTCAATGCATGACAACATAATGCTTTTCAATTAAGTGAAATGTGGTTTTATCTCATACCTCAACAGGAAGTTTGGATCAGTATGTCTTAAAAAAATAAATGTTAACACGGAAAATAATAGACGTTAAGTTTAGTGTTTTGTTTTAACTTGCTCTATACATCAAATGAGGTTTATTTATAACAAAACAAGCAATATTAAATCGATTAATTCCTACACTTTCTTAAACTTACCCATTTTCCATGGTCGTTTACTGAAAATGTATTCGACCACTTTAAATCTAAACTGTACAGAACATTCATTTCTAAAGAAATATAGATAACTGTTATGATTGATATTTATAGAACATTTGCCACACTTAAATAATTGGCATACCATAAACATAAAACATATGTAATATATAAAGTTAATGCAAAGTGCGTAGTAGTTTGTTTCGTCCTATTTAAACACTAAATGAATCACAAATTAAATCAAACAGGTTTCCAAATGCAAGTCTTACCTTTGTGTCGTGCATACAATGGAATACAATGCTCAATGCACCCACCGACGTGGCAGACACTAGCATGAACGCGCTGCGACCTGCTTTATATGACAATTACATGCGCGCACTTACGGTGTAGCGTTCGATAACATAAGAGTCATTTAAAGCCATTTTTAAGTTTAAGCGCAAAAAAGACGGATTTCTACCTTGTAACCACCAGATATATTCTTATTGAGATAGATAAAATTAAATGTATAGCCTAGTTAGCAAGTTATTTATTATTTTTAAACGGTACCGCTTTTAAAACCGAAAGAAGGATTTCTAGACGTATACGTCCATTTCGACAAACGCGATTATTTTTAAGTTTTTAAACGCAAAAGAGACGGATTTCTACCTTGTAACAACCAGATATATTATAATGGCATAGATAAAATATGGTTCATATTTATACTTAAATTTACTATGCCATGTTTTACATTTCAATGTATGTTGGTTTAATAATTAAGTGCATATGGAAAGCAAGACTTTCATAAATATCTCCTCTTTATGTTAGTTCTTATAATAATTTACAGTACTGTATATAGAAACCGTTAGAATACAAAAATCTTTTAATAAGGACATATTGAGGCTTGTGACAGATTGATTGATTAACAATGGCCCGACCTTTTGTACCAGATTCCAAACACGCATGGCATGTTAACGGGTATATTATTATTGCGTCCATACTACAAAATCAGTGTTTTGCTTTTAGGTTGGAGACTACATGAGACTTTGGCAGATGGTGGGAAGCCCTCATCAACTTGAGAGAAGCCGGTACAAAGATGGCCTTAAAACAGTGACCGTTGATTCGCTTCGAGTTCTTTCTTACATACTGCATGACCTATCTTTTTAGTGTTTAAATCAATTCGGCTTGGAATGCTGTTTAAGAAAAGGTATGGTTATGAGGGTGTCTACTCGCAAAACTTTGACTTTATGTTTTGTTAAAGTTATTGCTTCACATTGAATTTGTTAAGGAAATCTTTTAGTGTATTGTGACCTTAAACAGCCAACGCGCGGCGGAATAACGAAAATACACGCAGTAAAGGGATGACGATATGTGTATTGTCATTCAGCCCTACTAATTT
Organism: Dreissena polymorpha; assembly: GCF_020536995.1. Taxonomy (NCBI): domain Eukaryota; kingdom Metazoa; phylum Mollusca; class Bivalvia; order Myida; family Dreissenidae; genus Dreissena; species Dreissena polymorpha. The sequence continues at coordinate 107,378,418 of NC_068360.1, forward strand.
GCTTATCATAACACATGCACAGTTACTATCGCCTCGTAACAATTGTCTAGTTAATAGCAATTCGAAATCGAACCTTGCGGCATTTGGTCCCGAGGAAGATTTGCATATGATAAACATGGCTCAACTCCTGTAAGTCACTCACAAATGACCCTTCTCCCCAACTCGAGTTATTGCTGATAAGTATTAAAAACAAATCTAAAAACTATAGAGGTAAGTTCTTTTTTAATCAGAAATCTGCGAATTAACGTGTCGACGAATTATTGATTTTTTGTTAACTACGAAAGTTCATGCTAACGAAAATTAATCATTTCACAGTTATCAGTTATAACCGGCTGAAGTATCATCATACTATAGCAATGCAGTACCATTGACAAAGCTACCACCAGTGCAAAGAACGAGTTTAAAATAATATTACGTCAGCCAAATATTCCAAGTTTTCGTTGCAATTACTTAGTTAAGGCATCATCGGGTGACTAAGTATTTTTATGATTGATACTTAAGAACAATTGATACGATAATAAAAACTGAATAATTATAACCCCGCAGAGAATGTATGTGAAGGCATTACTTGATCTTTAGTTATCTCGCTGTGTCTGCACACGCACACAGGTTTGTGAAGTGTGCTTCTTTCATATTTCTTCAAAAACATGGCTTATGTCCTCATCATTAAGTATGTTCGTTTCAACCCAATTTTTGCAATGCTCGATGATCCGCACGTTCCTGAGTTATTTTTCTATTTTATTTGCAGGAGAAAAAAAAATATTCTTAATTTCTTCAGCGGGCTACTTTCACATTAGGCAAGCGATTAAAATTAAAACGTTTAATATGGAATCAACTGCAGACGATTCTTTACATGAATCATCAAGATAAAGCCTCTGGAGAATCTGTTACGAATACCGTTAGGGCCATCGTGGTTACACATTTAAATCCAGAGGGCGACAATGCGATAATACGATGGCGACAATGCGATAGTACGATGGCGACAATGCGATTGTACGATAGCGACAATGCGACAACGCGACAGTTCGATGGCGACGATGCGATAGTACGATGGCGACAATGCGATTATACGATTGCGACAGTACGATATGACTATCGCATTGTCGCCATCGTACTATCGCGTTGTCGCATTGACGCCATCGTACTATCGCATTGTCGCCATCGTACTATCGCATTGTCGCTATCGTACATTCGCATTGTCGCCATCGTACTATCGCATTGTCGAACTCTGGATTGTAACGTGTAACCACGATGGCACTAACGGTATTCCGTAATATGTTGCATCCGACTACTTGGTTTGCAACTTGGAGCCAGCCGATAAGTTTAAATTGAGAGCTTTTTTAAACTCGGAGCAATTAGTATGTGAATCAATTTAACTAGCATGGTTAATTACAAGGGTATATCGACGTGTTTTCATAGCGATTGAATACCAAGCCCTAAGTTTGGGGTGCAAGCACACAAAACCTGTAATATCAAGTTGTATTTGTAGCAATAAAAGACGGCTGTCAGGCACCGATAGTAAGTTTTTTGTCACTGCGAGTGAGTTATACGGCACCGATAGACAGTTGTCTTGCACTGATAGACAGTTTTGCGGCAACGATAGACAGTTGCCCGATATCAAAACTCTGTTGTCTGCCACTGCGAGTCAGTTGCCGTACAGTGGAAGCAGTTTTTCCGGCACTAACAATTAGTTTCCCAAAAATATTCGTTTGCCAGGCACTATATGCTAGTTTCCAGCCGTGTTCGACAGTTGTCAGGGACTATAGTTAGTATTCCAGTATCACAAATAAGTTGTCCAAAATAACAATCGGACGGTTAGCTTGCACAGTGTTTATAAAAAAAGGGGCAATCGGAAAAGGAAAAATCGTTCGTAACTCAAACATGACAGTATTTTATTATTTCATATGCCTAATGGTTTATCAGCATTATTATGAACACTTCACGAGTTATGAACATGAAAATAATTATGATACTGAGATCACACAAATACTAAAACGAAGCAAAAATTTAAAAGGTTGTATATCTGACGCAAGTGCGACGTGACTTACACATTTTCTTTTTAATAAAACAGGCATTTGAAATTATAACGTAAAATGAATAAATGATTGTTAAAATTACACATATCCAATACATGAAAAAGATCCATTAAAGAACAGTCCATTGTTAGACTAAAGTATAAAAACAATTGGTGTTAAGATGTCGTGCCCTAATTAATTGTGCCGCGACGTGCGAAGATGGGTCTTATCCATTCGCAGCCTGATCAAAGTCTTCTCTGGCCGCATATGATATAAGACCCAGTTTCGCATAATGCGATAAAAAAATAAAGTTATGACGACAACTGCCTTTGCATAACGTGTATATTAACAATTCTATACAATTTAAAATTATAAGTAAAGGACCAACAATGTCGGCCACGTGACTTCTTGTATCGCATAATATACTTTACGACCCATTAGTAATGCAAAAAGTAAATGCACGCTATGCAAATAAAATTACAAAAAAATCTGTCACGACATATTGACACAAAGATGAAAAATTTTAAGAACGTTTAACTTCTATTATAAATAAAATTGCACTATACTGAATACCTTAAAAAAACAGTTGGAAATGAAAAATCGAAATGTTCTTCGAGCTATATGTTCATGCAAATAAACGTAATTTAGATAATATTACTCAACTGGTGAAACAAGTATAATAAATAATAAAACACAATATTCAAGCCAACTTTGAAGATGTATCAGCATGATTTCAAACCAGAAGTTTTCATTCCTTAAATATGAAAAAAATAATATATTTTATACATCAATCAGCATACAAAAATCGTTAGACAAATGAGTTTGTTCTAGAAGGAGTATAATATGAACTAAAAGGACCGCCAAAATAATTTCTCTATAAAGCTCATCAGAACTTAAACATACTATGAAGCATAACATAAAACAGTCTATGTAAACATTTTAGACAATTAACAAATGAGCTATTTATCTAAGTTTCAAGAAATTAATAGTGCATGTTTAGCTATTACACTTTAACAACGATAACAGTAATAACACATAATGTAATAAAAGTGCATATATGTACAATAGCAACACGTTTTCGTCAAAATTATAGCACTTCAAAGCAGAAGATAAATGTTTATTGTATTCATCTGTCACATGAAGCGCTGAACACTGAAAACTTGTACATTTTCCGCAATTCACACGCTGTTAAGTTCCAATATGGTATCACTGTGGAAATTTTAAAGTACCTTAAATTGCAAGGCTATTCGTTTTCAATAATGCAATCAGCGCCAAAGAACGCTGTGTATTTGTAAATTATGCTGCAAGATAGGTTAATGTCTCACAAACAATATTAATAGATCCGTTCACACAGAGACCTTTGTAGTCATATTGAAACAATATTAGCCAAGCTCCTTGCATTGCAAACACTATCCATGCATAGCCATCAAAGCTCTGCATAATTCCACGCTGTGTCTATGAAACCGATGGCGGATGAATATGTATCAATGTCATCCTAATTACATAACATTATAAACATTAAGCACACCGTTGTGTTCATGTCTTGTTTAAGGTGGAGGTATCCGATGATCCAGGCACCTCGTCCGTCTCGTAAATTATCCGCAAACTCATGAAGCCCGACCTGCATAAAAAGCGTTCATACTATAGGTACAATTGTGTTAAGTTAAGAGATAGGGGATTTAACCATGGCCAGATAATTCGTATTAATTGTGATTTTTTCGTCGTCGTTATCTCCTCTTACTACTAGTATATGTTGTCTTTTTACCTGAAATGATTAATCAATGCTGATAATTGTTCTCCATTGAATAATTTCGGACTTTAATACTGTGATCTTCAGTTAAATAACTACTAACTGGTTAATATTTCTGGAGGTTTATAGTTCGTATATTTAAAGAAAGTATCAAACACCGTTAAACGATACGGTATTTCGGCTATAATACAATAAGATGAAAAAATAACAACGCCAATGACCTCTTGTTAACTTATCATGATATTATGGACTGACATCTTGCAAACTTAGTGTGACACTATTGATTGACCTCCCGGTAAATAATCGTGAATTTATTGACTGACCATTTGCTTTAATGAAATTATCCTTAAACAAATTACTGACATCTTGCTAACTAATTGTGACACTATTGACTGACCTATTACTTACTTATCTTGAATCTATTGATTGGTGTCATGCTAGATTATCGTGACACTATTCGCTGACCTCTTACTGACTAATCGTAAATCTTTGGATTGATCTCTACCAACATTTTCGTTAAACTATTGACTAAACTCTTACTAACAAATTGTAACACAATTGACTGACCTCTTCCAACTTATTGTGACACCAGTGACTGAACTCTTACTTAACAAACCGTGAGCTCTTGCTTATTTATCGTGATACTATTGGCTAACCTGTTACTAACTAATCGTTACGCTATTGACTGAACTCTTACTAAGTTACCGTGATACTTTTGACAGACCTTTTGCTTATATATCGTGATACTATTGACTAAACTCGTACAAACTAATCGTGACAATATTGACTGAACTCTGACAAACTAATCGTGACACTATTGATTTAACTCTTTCTTACTTACCGTGACACTCATGACTGACCTCTCGCTAATTTATCGTGATACTATTGGCTGACCTCTTACAAACTATCGTGATAATATTGACTGAACTCTTACAAACTAATCGTGACACTATTGACTGAACTCTTACTAACTTACCCGGATACTATTGACTGACCTCTTGCTAATTTATCGTGACATTAGTGACCTACCTCTTAACATAAATCCAGAGGACTGCACACAGCAGCTCCTTGATGACGATACCAGACAGGTATATGATGATGATGTAGCACGTGTCAAACACCAGCTTGCGAATATTGAACAGAAACCCGTCCAACTGAGCGCCGGCTATCCGAGCTGCTTCCGTGGCATTCCTGATATAAAAATATACCCACACTATAAGGCAGTTCATAATTATGTTTTTTTTACGTTGCGATGGTGCATTAACATAACTCTTTTATTTCTTTATTCCTTTCTATTTGTTCGAACTCTCTTTGTTCAGCTAATTAATTCTCCAAAAAGGGTAACGTGTACAGTATACTCAAATGTCTATCCCGTTACCAGAATACATGTGTGGAACGTACATTCTCGTTACATTTCAACCTTTCAGGCGTTAAACAACAATCAGTTGTGTGTGTCATTCTTTCAAACTCAAACGTTTATTTCTAATTATTTTCTTTTTTTCAAACATCGCACAGCAAAAAAGCCAATTTTGATTTGAACTATTTAAGGTCATGCAAGTTTATTTCCTAAGCAACGCTAAATAAACTTAATATGTATAAAATCGTATTCTCTTTTTATGAAGCGGATGAACAGATGCCTATAATACGTGTATAACTTTTTTGTTTGATCTCAACCCTTTCATTAACTCTGGAAATATTTTTATGATCACTGTTATATGCATTGAACAAAATCAAACTAGACAAATTTTCATTAAATCTCGTACAAAATAAAACAAGCTACAAAAGACGACGTACCGTTGATACAGGTTCGGCATGACCGGCGGAAACGTGCAGCGATCGGACCTCACTTCCGCCAGGGAGTCGTCTCCTGGTACCTCATTGCAGACCGCCGACACGTTAAGCATGTGCAGATACTCGCAGTACATCCGGGAGTGCGCGCGCTCAATGGCGCCCCACTGCGTCTGTATCAGGTTCAGCACGTACTGGTGGTTCTTGACGTTCACATTCATGGCCTCCTCATACATCTTAAACTCCATGTGGTTGATCCGGTCCGCATGAGAACGGATACGGACGTTAATGGCGTCTTGGTTGATCTTCATAATGACCTCCTAAAAGTGTTCACATATAAACGAAGTGAAACTCCAGCTGCATGAGCAGACGATCAATCTTAAGATCCGTGTTCTGGGAAAACAGGGCTTAATGCATGTGCGTAAAGTGTTGTCCCTGATAAGCCTGTGCGTAAGGAAAATAACTTTCGCGTAGACTGGATTTTTGTTTAAGAGAGACTTCCTTTTAATGAAATATTCCCTAACTGCGGATAGCGTCGGCCCTGATTAGCCTGTGCAGAGTGCACAGCCGAATCTGGGAGGACATTTTTGGAACATGCAATAAGCCCAGTTTACACAGATTATTGGCAAGCGATTCATTCACCAACAGTCAGAGACAGTACAAATGCGTACGACAAAGCGTGGTATTTATCTTAAAGATGTTTGTTTTTTAATATTTAAAAGAACACCAAAAAAACTAACATACACTATAAACAATCACGTGGCATATTTAACTACTTGAGTTTCAGATTTAAAAATACTATGCAACACCTGTTATATGACCCATGTTCTAGGAATACTGGGCTGAACGCATGAGCGTAAAGTGTCGTCCCAGATTAGCCAGTGCAGTCCGCACAGGCTAATCAGGAACAACACTTTCCGCCTTTACTGGATTTTTGCTTACAAGATTCTTTCTTTAAACAGAAAATACCATAAAAGCGGAAAGTGTTGTCCCTGATTAGCCTGTGCGGATTGCACAGGCTAATCTGGGACGACACTTTACGCACATGCATTTAGCCCCGATATCTCAGAACGAGGCTCATATCAAAAGACACTCACCATATCGTTGTAGTAGCCAAAGAGCTTGAAGGAGTTCCTGTTGATAAACTTGTCCGCACAAATCGTCACAAAGTACACCATCAGGCACACAAACAACGTTCCTATCAGCTTGGGTATGAACATCTTCGCCAACACCTACAATGGTTATGATGCACACACTAAAATATGAAATAATGCATAGCTTGTATTTTCCATTAATATAATGATACACGATTATTAGACATATTTTATATGATGGTATGGAAATTAAAATAACTGCGATTAAATCACCATTCATTTTATCCATATTATCGCAGTTTAAACGTTGTCTTCATATGGTAAAATGTATTTTTATGATATTCAACAATTGATATTAAGATAAATTACACTACAATTGAAAAAAACAAAGAACTCGAAAACAAATACAAATGTTTCAACAAAGACATTAAGCTGTTTCAATAAACTGTTCAAATGTGTGTTGTTTTTTAATATTGGTTTAGCTGGCAACTTACTCGTGTCAGGAGATCTCTTACAGTCTTCATGAGCGGAGTTTTGTTTTCCTTCTTTTCGCCTGAAAATATCGATAAGAACAAGTCAATAATAAAAAAAAACATGTTACTAAATCAGATTTTTCACTTTTAACACACCGAAGGAAATATTGATGTCCGAAAAAAATCAATCTGCTCATTAAAAAGCACATGTTAGAATATACTACTTAATTTGCGAAAAAAAACGACCAAATACACCAACGTTATTCTGGGGTCGTATTCCAGAAGCATCTTAAGTCAAATTTTATTCTTATCCTTAAATTGGGAAAATTTTTAAGTGTTTCATGTCATATTGCAATATTTAAGCATCAAGAATTACATCAAAATAAAATCATTATGTCAATGTAATTGTAGGAATACCAAAAGAAACATGTGAGTCCTTATCTAGTAAAGAACTACAAAACATTGTCATTTTGAACTTAAGTGAAATTATTAAAGGAATGATTTAAGATGTTTCTGGAATACCACCTTATCGGTTAGATATGAATACATTTATCAAATGATCTTTTTTAATGAAAACACACAGCGAACAATTTATTTTTGGATCTAACACGATATATATTGAACGTCGTCATATACCACTAAATATGTAAACATAAACCAGGTATTAACATGGCATTGATGAACTGCGGCTTAACATGGGAACTATTTTTGTTATTAACGATCAAATGAGTTTTAAATCCAAACGGTAACAAGCCGCCTAATAAAATAATAATATCTATGCATTATGTAAGTAATCCACATAATGTTTCAACATTAACGATTTAAATTATATCTCCAAACAATTATCATTCCAATGTCAACGTAACTTTATATTTATTTGAGCCTCGTTTTGGGAAAACGGGCCCTAATGCATGTGCGTAAAGTGTAATCCTAGATTATCTGTGCATTCCGCTCAGAAAAATCAAGGACGATATTTAAAGCTAATGCATTTAGCCCAGTTTTCCCAGAAAGATACCAATTCTGTTTAATCATACCTTTTGTTTCCCGCACGTCCATATAGACGGGGTAGCCATAGAGGATCAGCTTGCCAATCCCGCACGCCTTCACGATGCGATGGGTCAGCCATAGAACGTCTATGATGACCATACACACCACGAATATTTTATAACTGCCAATATCAAATGTCGTCACCTTCCTCTGGGTATCTGAAATACACGAAACGCTGTATTAACAACCGGTTTAACTTCATATTCTGCTGTTGTTTTTTATATAGTATGAAGGCAACATCGATTATGACCTTTTATTTTATTTTCAAATCGATGGTGCAATTGTGACGGTACTCGTGTTTTATGTGTGACAACATTTAATGCAACGTCAGTTTTCCCATCGCTGTATTGTAAATGAGGTATTTTTTTCCAATCCATGATATATAATCAAAAAGTTATCAATGTGTGTTTCGTCTTCTCAAAAACAAATAACCGTTTTACATATTAGTATCAACGTGTGTTTGTTATGTGTTCATCGTTTTATTAAGGTGGTTTCTAAGTATTCACACTGAAGTAAATTATGTATCTGTTTAAATTGCAAGAAAATTTCTACATATTTTTCTAGTAACATTCATCATATCTTCCATGGGTATTTTAGGAACTGATCAACCCGGGGATTTATTTCTTTTATTCCATTGTCTCCATCAAACTTGTGTACTTAACGTTTCATTCAGGTCTTCTTTATTCATAAAACTATACAATACAGCAATACATGCTTGCTTTTGTATTAAAGATTACGGAGCTTGCTATGCGTGTTTCTATCCTTTTTTTCCATACATCTGTTTACTATTTCAATATTGCAATACAAAGCGTACATGTATATAGAAAAAGCAATACAATAAACTAATCTGGACATGTACTAGACTTGGAAAAAAAGTTAATACAGGGTTAAAAGAAAGCTGACCCATTTAAAATCCTTTCAAAATCAACAGTAATTAATTGACCGAAACTATAATGTACCAAGGGTTTGATATGTTTTCCCCAATTTAAATCATGCCGGGAAGTAAATATTATAACAAATGTCTCACCTTCGCGACCGTTTCTAGTCCTGTTGGCCGAGTTTGGAGCCATATCGGACTGGACTGCCCATTTGTTGATGGTCTGAACGGAGAGGGGTGCTGACCTCAAGGGCTGCTGCTGAGGCGTGAACCTGTTGGTCAAGTCGGGGCTGTCCTTCGTCAGGACGGGGAGGTCGGGGAGAGGTAGCGTAAGTCCTGTAGGAAGAACATATGAGCATCGTTGTGGGAAAATGGGGCTTAGTGTTTATGCGTTAACTGTCGTCCAGGATCAGCATGTGTAGTCCGCACAGGCTAATCAGGGAAAAAACTTTCCGCTTGTACTGGATTTTCGTTTAGAAAAGAAATCCTTCAAACGAAAATTTCCATAAAGGCGGAAAGTGTCGTCCCTGATTAGGCTTACTTGAGAGGACACTTTACGCTCATGCTTTAAGCTCAGTTTTCAAAGAACACGGCTCATATAACTGCAGTGAGCTATGACGCTATCAAGTCTGTGTCTGAGATATTTTGGAAGAGCTTGGTTTAAAATTTGGTATTAATTGTCAACTTGGTTTGACATACTCGTCAAACAAAACATGAACGCATTTTTTTCTATTGAGCCTCATTATTACATTAATTAGGTATACATAATGCTTGTCAGTATAATGAGCACTGGCAAAAAGTGGTTCGATAACTTTGTTTTGGTATCGAAATGGGATTTATTGTGTACAAACGACTTTAAGTAATTAATTAGAGGCAAATGCGTCAAATATTTTGAAGCATTTGGTTTATAGAGACTAGTACAGTTAATTTAATAGTATAAGAAGTTTTTTTTTTTTTTTCAATTTTAAATGTTATAAGCGCTCTGGGGAATCGGAGCTTGATGCATGTCGAGTCAAAGTGGAAAGTGTTGTCCCTGATTAGCCTTGCGGAATGCACAAGCTAATCTGGGACGACACTTAACGCACATGCCCCATAGAGAAGTTCATAAACGATACATTCGAGAAACAGACCACAAATCCCTCTCACCTTCCACAAGGCTCCTCATGTCGGTCTGCATGTTGACCCAGTTCATCCACGGTACGAGATTCTTCTCGCCCAGTAGCTCCTTGCTGATCTGTACGTAGCGGTACAGGAACTGGGCTCCCTGCAGCCATTTGGAGTTCGAGATGCTGGCGTACGTGTTGTTCAGCTCAGTGGACAACTTATGTAGGATGTACTCCTCGTACTTTGAATACTTCTTCCTGTAAAAACGACAGCATAAAAATCAGCCTCGCTCTGAGAAAACTTGGCTAAATGCATATGCGTGAGGTGTCATCCACGATAAGCTTACTCTGGGACGGCACTGAGCGCTTGTAAAGAATTTTTATTTTAACCATTTCAGTGCTGGAACCGCATTTTGAAGGCCTTTGCAAACAGAACGTGGCGTCTCATCAGGATCCAAACTGTTTGCTATTCTGATAGTATTCTTTGGAAAAAAAATCGAAGAAAATGCTAATTTTAGAAATTCAGCAGACGACATTTAAGCAGACGACAAATTTCCCAGCATGCAAAGGGTTAAAAGAAGGCTCTTCTTAACGAAAATTATGTCTATGTGGAAAGTGTTGTCCTTGATTAGCCTGTGCGAATTGCACAGGCTTATCTGGGACGAAACTTTGCGCACAAGCATTTAACTCAGTTTTCCCACAACGATGCTCGTATTTTCCATTTTGCACGATGCATACCTGCAATCTATGCGAAAGACATCGGACCTCGGGCATTACCGATACAATTTGCTGAGGTCCGGTATTAGTCCTGACACTGTCTGACCTCGTGTCCAAAAAAAAACAAATTTATGTAAAAATATGTTTTGGTGTAAAATGAAAAAGAAACTAGAAATATTTTACAACAGTACGGACTGGTTTATCTTTATTTTACTTCGATAAATTATTTATCTTTGAAACAAAACGGATTTTACCTTCCAGTCGAAATTGCTATGTTAGCTGGTGAAGTAATACATTCAATTCGTGATTCTTTAAACAAGTCAAATATTGCACCTTGTTTGTTTAGTATTGATCAAAGAGCTTTCTTCACTGTTAATTCAAAGTTTTACCATATGGTTTAATAGGACGGGTTTTAATTAAGTTGATATTAAACATTGTGAACGTCATACTATTAGGTTAGTCTGATTTAACTGTGAATATTACATTGAAAAAGTTACCGGACCTCATGTTCGCTAAGATTTTTTAGTATTTCGCATGGGTTGATACCTGAACTCCAACAGGTCCGCAGCAAACCTATCCAGTGATGTCTTCGACTGGTCCTGTATCAGCGTCTTCAGATTCTGTTTCTGCATCGCGTTGATTGACTTCGTTTCTATTGACTGACGAAGCTGCAATTCATCCAAAAGTTGTAACTATTTAACCCATTAGTGCTACAGCGAAGTTGAAAAGGTCATTGGATCGACTCATTCGACTGTGTTTTTGTTCGGGCGAGAAAATTGTGCCCCTGGTCCGGGAATCGATCTAGGGACACCTCGATATAAGGGCATGTGCTCTTCAGACTGAACTAACCGGGCCGCCACACAATCTCACTCCTAACGTTACCAAGTTCATAAGTTTAACATTGCATAAGCTGTTGGTTACTTGCCTTAAAAGACAAAAAGATGTTATCAAGAACTTTTCTCCTTGATTGTTTCTGGATTTGCATTATTTCTATGTTTAGTGTTATTGTGTATGTAGTGTCCAATATAATACCGGCTATATTGGTCACTTGCCTTAAATAAAATATTAGAGACGTTTATACGAATTTCTCACCAGATAATATTTAATCGTGTAATGATCGTCCTTATTTCCATAACTTAAACAGGAATGTCGATTTAACATGTGAAGAAACCCTCACCTTTTCCACGTCCTGAATGACGGTCTGAATCACTGAATAGCACGCCTGTTTCTGTTCCTTTGTTTTCGCGTTCTGCCGCCCAAGCTCCGCCCACAGATGTGTCTCCATGGCATCCAGCTCCAGATGGCTCAGGGCATTGGTCACTGACCTCTGCTGATTGTACTGGCGGATGAACGTCGTCGTATCTCTGGAGAACAAATGACATCATGTTTTAAATATCCATATCATTCAATAAAATGTTGTTTCGAACGAAACACGAGCATTAAAAGGCCAGGGGTCGTCTCCTTTACTTCCCCCTTTACCCCATATAATGCATCTGTCACGAACCAGTTATTTTAACAATAAATTGACTACTTTGCATCATAATTATTGGTATATGAATCTGTAGATTATAGACTTGGACTGCAAATGAAGAATAAATAACGCAATTACAATACATTACATTTTAGCGGCGCTATGGGAAACTGGGGCGTAATGCATGTGCGAAAAGTTTCGTCACAGATCAGCATGTGCAATCAGGGATAACGCTCTCGTCTTAACAATAGTTTCGCTTAGAATAGACTTCCTCATAAAAGCGAGAGTGTCGTCCCTGATAAGCCTGTGCGCATGCATTAAACACCGTTTTTGTCATTAGCGAGGACCAATTTTACAATCCTACCTGTTGACCGCTTGCACGATGAGCACGAACACGGTCATGGTTACCATCAACGCGTACAGGAACTGGAAGGTGATGTAGATAACCAGCAGCACCAGGTGACGCACTCGGAACCCCTGAAACTTGCCGGCCGGGATTCCTGAAAATATGGGCATCGCGCTTATGACTTCTGTATTCTATAAATTATGAGAATTTTGAGATTCCTTCAGTGAAAACATGGTTTAAAGCATGTGCGAAAAGTGTCGTTCAAGATTATAAAAATAGATTTAAATAAAAGATTTTTAAAACCAACCGAAGTATCACGTCTATTTCAAATGTGATAATTATTTTAAAACAAGAGCATTTTATGACATACGGCATGTTATTTACCTTGTTCCCAGGCAACGCCGAAGCACAAAAGAAACAGGAGAAGGACCACTGCCCCAGCGACAACCGCAATAAACAGAATGGAGAAATGCGCTGGGTGTGTCTTCTCTTTGTCTTTGGCAACTTGTTTCTCAAGTTCTGACTTTTCTGATGGCTCAGTATGACTCGTGTCTAGAAATAAAGTTCGATATCATGTGACCCGCGTATTGTAACAAGAAACCGTCGGAGACGGGTGATGCTCCCCAAAAGTTTTTTTGTCAGAATATTGCACTATATATTCAGATAAAAAGGAAACGTCTTGAGGGGCATAACTTTGGACAAAATAATACGATGGATTGTTTAGCAACTTAAAAATTTCAAAGGACCATAACTCTCTAAATAAATCATCTAACCAGAACCCACTAATAACATGCGCATCTCCTCAAGGTAGTTAAGCTTCCCATAAAGCTTCATTGTATTCAAGTCAGTTTGTTGTGAAGAAATAGCCCGGACAAGAATTGCACTATATGTACAGTTTATAGAAAATTGCAAAGGGCCATAACTCTGTGAAAAATTATCCGACCAAAACCGGCTGAAAATATGCACATCTCCTCTTGGTAGTGAAGCTTCCCATAAAGTTTCATTGAATTCCAGTCATTAGTTGCTGAGAAATCGCCCGGACAAGAATTGCACTATATGCACAGTTAATGGAAAATTTCAAAGGGCCATAAGTCTGTGAAAAAACATCGGACCATAACTGGTTGATAATATACACATCTCCTTTTGGTAGTGAAGCTTCTCATAAAGTTTCATTGAATTCCGGTCATTGGTTGCTGAGAAATAGCCCGGACAAGAATTGAACTATATGTACAGTTAATGGAAAATTTCAAACGGTCATAACTCTGTGAAAAAAAATCATCTGACTAGAACCGGCTGATAATATGCACATCTCCTCTTGTTAGTGAAGCTTCCCATAAAGATTAATTGAATTCCGGTCATTAATTGCTGAGAAATAGCCCGGACAAAAATTCTGCACGGACGGATGGACACACGCACCGACAGACGAAGCGGCGACTAAATGCTGCCCCAATTTTTTTGGGGGGAGATTAAAAATAGGTCGTATACCATGTACGACCTGCCTTGTCCGCTATGAAGTCACACAATTTCTTGTGGTTTCGGTAACGGAACCAAACTGTGTGGATGCACAGGCTGGTTTAGGGGTCCGCTTCGGAATATTATTGCATAAGACCCATTCACAAGACGGGTCATATGTCGATTATCGTAAAATGTGTGCTTGCTTTGTGTAATTTGTATCAAAATATGGTTACTCTTTTTAAAAAGTATCATAAATAACATTAGAAATAAAATATACATGAAAGATGATATTCGTATATGAAAAAAGTGGACGATTCATTCAGTGCAGGAAAAACATAATTTAAGGACGTTTATGCAAGGTTTAACTCAAAATTGAAGAATTATTTGGAAATTTCAATTTTAAGGATTGTTTTAAAACCTTAGTCTTAAATCTTATAATTGTTTAATGAATACGGGACCGGGGCAGAAACGTGGACTCACATGAGGAGAAGTCTTCTTGCAGACCCACGGTGTGGACGACGAGGATCTTGACGCCCTCTACGTCCCGCACGAGGACCTGCACGTCCTTAGACAGGGAGCGGGGGTCGCCTCTGGGCACGGACACGTTAACACTGAACGTGTTGGGGCACTGGACGGCGACGTCATACTGGTACCAGGGGTGCTCCAGGTAGCTGTAGTCCGACACGTTCAGGCTGAACACACCTGCGGGTACAGAATCAATGCTTAATGCACATATGTGAAACAGAATAAAGGCTGAATATACCTGTGGGGGACTGGATAAAGGCTGAATACACCTGTGTGGAACAAAATAAAGTCTGAATACACATGTAGGGCACTGAATAATGTCTTAATACACCTGTGGGGATCAGAATAATGCCTGAATACACCTGTGGGGAACAGAATAATGTCTGAATACACACGTGGAGCATATTATGAGCTATTATAACAAGAGGGCCATGATGGCCCTGTATCGCTCCACTGTTTTTTCTTTGCAAAAAAACGTGCAATGCGCATGGGTTGAAATGTACTCAAGCATGTGACTTTCTCTTTCTATCCCTCGTCCCACTGGGGGTTTAAAGTTGGAAGGGTGAGCATTTTTATATATGGAAAAAGTTACTACCGTGTTAACTAAACAGACTTAAAAGCCCGGGAATTGTTGCACAGGTCGTTTGCTTATAACGTAGGTACATTTATCTCTACAAAAGATATTGGCGTTCTTTCTATGGCACATATTTTTAGATGCTGAAGATCAAATCTACACATTTGATTTGAAACAGATTCACAAGACCCATAGGAATCAAAATGCCTTAACCCTTTACCTAACGACACATTTTGGACTTTCCCAATTTGAAAGAGGTTGCAGACGTCAATTAAATTAAAATGGAATATGAAGGAAATGATCAGGTAGGGTAGAAATCATTGTGCTAAAAGGAAAAATTGCTCATCAACCCACACATCCCAAAGACCAAAAGGCCTGAGAATATTATGATAATCTAAAGATTTTTCTTTATATTTATAAATGTATTTAATTAAGTAATACATTTGACTTCTAAGATCAATTCATAACTTATATTAAGAAAATTATAAAATGGTCAGAAATATATATGGATTTTTGAGCAATTTTCAATCATATCTACAATTCATGAGTCACGATTCACAAATGGAACAATGAATCATTAGTTATTAAAAAGCAGCATATACGATAGTTAAGAACATTGCACTTCATTAATTTCAAAACCTTCTCTTGGATACAAAGTTTGAGCTTACCATGCAGTATCATATATTGACTTTTCTTGAAATAATTATGTTCATGGAAGTTGTGTTTTTAAAATCAATAATATATTATTAAACTGGTTTAAACACTACAAAAAGACATGAAATTAACATGTCATACAAAATATTTTCATCCGGATATATGGTCACTTTCGACATATTTAAATAAAACCCGACTTTTTTCAATTTGTAAGAAAAACATTCATAACACATGTTCTTACTTCAACGCCTTTGTAAGCAGTCTGGCCTAAAATGGCACTAAATGACAGGGTTTTATCTCATGTTTTCAAGATGTTGATGTTGTTGTTGGTCACAGCCAAACGGCCGCAGTAATCTCCACTGGTAAACGTCACATGTTCAGTTTTGTGAGCCCCGGGGCCGGGTCAAATTTGAGCCCAGGGGAATAATTTGAACAAATTTGGTAGAGGACTATTAGACATCACTACATACCAAATTTAGTAGCCCTAGGCTCTATAATTAAGAACAAGAAGATTTTTAAAGTTTGCACACAATAAGCCTTATTTAAGCATATGTTCATTTTTGTGACCCCTGGAGCAAGGTCAAATTTGTTCCCAGGGGCATAATTTGAACAAACTAAGTAGAGAACTATTATATGTCACTACCTACCGAATTTGGTAGAAATAGGCCCAATGGTTATGGATAAGAAGATTTGTATAGTTTGCACAAAATGGGCCCAATATAAGCATATGTTCAATTTTGTGACCCCTGGGGAACGGTCAAATTTGATCCCAGGGGCTTAATTTGAACAAACTTGGTAGAGGACTATAAGATGTCATTACATACCAAATTTAGTAGCCCTATGCCATACGGTCATGGACACGAAGATTTTTTAAAGTTTACACAAAATAGGCCTTATATAAGCAAATATTCGATTTTTTGACCCCCCATGGCAGGGTCAAATTTGACCTCAGGGGCATAGTTTGAACAAACTTTGTAGAGGACTATTAGATGTCACTACATACCAAATTTGGTAGCCCTAGGCCCAATGGTTATGGACAAGAAGATTTTTTAAAGTTTTCACAAAATAGGCCTTATATAGGCAAATTTGCAATTTTTTGACCCCCCAAGGCAGGGTCAAATTTGACTCCAGGGGCATAATTTGAACAAACTTGGTAGAGGACTATAAGATGTCACTACATACAAAATTTGGTAGCCCGTTGCCCAATGGTTATGGACAGTTAGATTTTTTAAGTTTTCACAAAATAGGCCTTATTTAAGCAAATGTTCAATTTTTTGACCCCACGAGGCAGGGTCAAATTTGACCCCAGGGGCATAATTTGAACAAACTTGGTAGAGGACTATAAGAAGTCACTACATAGCAAATTTGGTAGCCCTAGGCCCAATGGTTATGGACAAGAAGATTTTTATAGTTTGCACACAATAGGCCTTATATAAGCAAATTTTCAATTTTTTATCCCCCCTGGGCAGGGTCAAATTTGACCCCAGGGGCATTATTTGAACAAACTTGGTAGAGGACTATAAGATGTCACTACATAGCAAATTTGGTAGCCCTAGGCCCAATGGTTATGGACAAGAAGATTTTAAAAGTTTGCACAAAATAGGCCTTATATAAGCAAATTTTCAATTTTTTAACCCCCCGGGGCAGGGTCAAGTTTGACCCCAGGGGCATTATTTGAACAAACTTGGTAGAGGACTATAAGATGTCACTACATAGCAAATTTGGTAGCCCTAGGCCCAATGGTTATAGACGTAAAGATTTTTAAAGTTTGCACAAAATAGGCCTTATATAAGCAAATTTTCAATTTTTGAACCCCCCGGGGCAGGGTCAAATTTGACCCCAGGGGCATAATTTGAACAAACTTGGTAGAGGACTATAAGATGTCACTACATACTAAATTTGGTAGCCCTACGCCCAATGGTTATGGACAAGAATTTTTTTTAAAGTTTGCACAAAATAGGCCTTATATAAGCAAATTTTCAAATTTTTGACCCCCCGGGGCAGGGTCAAATTTAACCCCAGGGGCATAATTTGAACAAACTTGGTAGAGGACTATAAGATGTCACTACATACAAAATTTGGTAGCCCGTTGCCCAATGGTTATGGACAAGAAGATTTTTAAAGTTTGCACAAAATAGGCCTTATATAAGCAAATTTTCAAATTTTTGACCCCCCGGGGCAGGGTCAAATTTGACCCCAGGATCATAATTTGAACAAACTTGGTAGAGGACTATAAGATGTCACTACATACTAAATTTGGTAGCCCTACGCCCAATGGTTATGGACAAGAAGATTTTTAAAGTTTGCACAAAATAGGCCTTATATAAGCAAATTTTCAATTTTTTGACCCCCCGGGGCAGGGTCAAATTTATACCCAGGGGCATAATTTGAACAAACTTGGTAGAAGACTATAAGATGTCACTACATAGCAAATTTGGTAGCCCTAGGCCCAATTGTTATGGAAAAGAAGATTTTTAAAGTTTGCACTAAATAGGCCTTATATAAGCAAATTTTCAATTTTTTGATCCCCCGGGGCAGGGTCAAATTTGACCCCAGGGGCATAATTTGAACAAACTTGGTAGAAGACTATAAGATGTCACTACATACTAAATTTGGTAGCCCTAGGCCCAATGGTTATGGACAAGAAGATTTTTAAAGTTTGCACAAAATAGGCCTTATATAAGCAAATTTTCAATTTTTTTGACCCCCTGGTGCAGGGTCAAATTTGAACAAATTTGAAAGAGGTTCACCACATGAACATTCCTGAGAAATTTCATCAGAATTGGACCAGTAGTTTAGGAAAAGAAGATGTTTAAAGAAAAAGTTAACGCACGCACGCACGGACGCACGCACGCACACACGACGGACACAGGACCATGACATAAGCTCTGCTGGCCTTTGGCAAGTGGAGCTAATAAAGGAGGAAATTGAATAATGGAATCAGGAGTTGAATGATGATGAGGGATTTTAGGCAAGCTCCTTCCAGCGGTTAATTATTGTAATTACAACCCTTGCAGATATAGTAAGTTGGGAATATTACAATAATGCATTTCAGAATAACTGTGTGAAAATCATAAATCTGATTGCACGATAAAACTCTTTACATTTAACATGTATTTATTAAATTGTGTTATTTGTTTTTTGTTTTTACATCTTCAACATTTTATAACCATTAAAAAAAAACATCAGCCATACAAAAAGTTTTTCCTAGTATTTTACCTGGGCAGCTCTCCACCCGCCCCAATATCGTGATGATCCAATGGGTTCCGTTCATGGTCATACTGGCCGTCACATCGACCTTCGTCGGCTTGAATATCGCCTTGAGGATGGATGAGTGTGGGTTGATACCCACCATGGCTGTGCTCGAGGTCTTGTTGGACACCTGGAACGTCCCGTTACCGAGATTGATTGGCACGAGGTCACGCAGAACATTGTTCGGATCTTGGAGGTCCTTGCCGACAATGATGCCATCCAGATCAGTATCCTCACAGTTCCTTTGGGCTGGTGCGAAAATAGAACATTCTTAAACGTAATTGAGCCGCGTTTTGGGAAAACATAGTTTAATGTGTTTGCGTAAGTGTCGTCCAGCTTAGCATGCGCATTTAGCAAGGCTACAAAGGGATAATACTTTCCGCCTATACTGGATCTTCGTTTAAACTTCTAATCGAATAATTCCATAAAAGTGAGAAGTATCGTCCCTGATGAGCCTGTGCGGATTTCACATGCTAATCAGTGACAATACTATACGCACAAACATTAAGACCGATTTCCAAAGAGCGCGGCTATTTTTAGTATATGTTATACCTTCTTTGTTGTATATAACAGGCTAAAACTATTTCAAAATAATTTTAGATTATCAACAGTTCAAACGCAGCACTCACCGAAAAGTTTCTGACTGATTCCAAACGGTTTTACGGGCCGAATGAACGCGGAGTCCTCGCTGATGACGCTGGAGCTAAGGGCCACGCCCTGGGCCCGGTAGTGACCTACGTCCACGAATACCCGGTCTGGGCTGACCTGACGTACCGTCACGAGGTTCGGCTGGTCACGAATCAGGGAATCGAGCTCCACGTAAATGATCGCATCGCTGGAGAGAAACGTAATTGCAAACGGTGAAGTTACGTTTTAATACAACGCTAACATTGTAAACTGCGCTGATTGTGCGTGTAAGAAATGGCGTCATTGAAGTAAACAAAAGGCCAACGGTTTAAGATGCTGACGAAAACTTGGAGATCTTTAATAGCTATAATTAAGTACATGTAATTCCATTAAATGTGATAATATATAATAAGCAGAAGTTAGATGGTTTTTGAATTGCGTTTGCGTCCGACCGCAAATTAACAATAATTAAACCATGCAGAATAATATGCAATTATAGGTCGCCATGACGTAGTAGATATGGTAGGCACCTTGCGACCGGGAAGTTATGGGTTAGATCCCTACTGTGAAGCGTGTTTTATATCCCACCTAAAGACACAAAGTACTGGTCTACCCAGGAGCCGGACTCAAGTACTGGTCTACCCAGGAGCCGGACTCGAGATCAGTTCAATACGCCTTAGGCTTTCGATGCAATAGAGCTTAAATAAATATGTTCCAAATTAATGTACAATAAAAAAAAAATAGATTTACACGACAAACCTTTTTCTAAGTCGCCCTTTTTTCACCCACTCCCCGTCAGTGAGGACGTCGAGCCGCTTCTTAAGGAATATCTTCCCCTGGGTGCCGATGATGACGCTGTACTCGAGGGTGAGGATGCGATGGTCGGTGGCTGGCTCCACGTGGCAGTAGTACGTGTCCGCGTTCTGGTACACCGGAACCAGCTGGAACTGGACCAGGTTACCGACCTGGCATCTGGAAACATAATGCGCATAAACAGTTATCATTTATGAGCTGCGTTCTGGAACAACTTGGCTAAATAAATGTGCGTAAAGTGTCGTTCTAGATTAGCCTGTGCGGTCCACACAAGCTAATCTGGGACGATACGTTCGGCCTTTAGGGCATGTTTTCGATAAAATGAATTCTTTTCTCAACGAAAATCCAGTGTACACGGAAAACGTGGCCTTTGATAAGCCTATGCGGACTGCACTGGCTAATCTGGGACGACACTTTACAAACATGCATTAAGCCCAGTTTTTTTTAACGGATGTCATATAGTAATTGAAACGCCAGAAACATTATCAGTAAAGAAATAAGCGTTACCGTCTGATATAGACTTGTAGATATGACACGTGACCAATTTGCTTATACAATACTCGACAATGCATATGACTTAACGTCATTAAACATAGAGATGATTGTAGACTGCGGTCACCGACTTGGAACGGTGAATTCATTACAGGTTTTACCCGCTTAAAAGGCACGCCGACAATCACACTAAGGCAAGAATTAATAGCAAAACACAACTAGTGATAATGAGCGATACAAATCTAGCATTTTATGATACCATAAATCTACACATTTAATTTATTTTACGCAAGTATTTTATATCCGTATATAATGACCAAACGCGATGGCATGTTTTCATGATGATGTTTCGAATACTGCAGTAACACACGATCTTTACACATTATAGAAGAGTTTACATTTGCAGGTACCCGTTAAATACGTTAATTGTGTAGCAGTAAATTTGTAAAATATTTTAAATGTATAGTTATTAAACACTTGATTGTTATGTTTAAACTGGCTGATATATATACTTAATAGTTCCTAGCTGTTAATCCATTTAGGACAAATGTCTATTTTTTAAATATGTTCAAATATTTTATTAAAGCAACTGTTAAGTTTTAGACTTAATATGCTCAGAGATGACATGGAGGTTAAGGTACCATAAATTGTGTTTAATGACCAGACACATGTGGTTTATGCAGAGACCCCATACATAGTCATACAAGTATAGGTCCCTGGGTTTATTACGCACTGTTTTCTTAGTAAATGTCTGGACAGTATACGATCATATCGAGATAATCGGTTTGTGATAAACAAAGGGGCAATTAAACACTGGGATATAAATGCTAAAACAAAGAGTGTCAAAACTGGTGTGAACAATTAAATAAAAGCATTTACATTTATCAAGAGGATTTAGTTAATCTGCAACAAGGTAAGTTTTTACAGACAAATAGGTTCAAATCAGTTTCTATATGTTGATTACATAAATTCAATTAATTTGTTGTTTGTTTTCGTCCTTATTTGTGTTCGTTCATTGGATTCAATTTAATCTGAACGAATTTCAAGTTCTGAGTATTTTTTGTTCTTCAAAAGGGTCGCGAATATGATTGTAACCTTATACCGATGCGGTTCATCACATGCAAACAATAGCAGAATGGCCGCAGTTTTGACGGCCAAAATTTGAGCATGCGCAAACGTGACGTCATTATCGGAATCCGCAAAACCTCCTATTAATAATTTGAACTTAACTGTTCATATCACAAAACGATGGTGGTTGATGGAAAATATCATAAAACGACTATTCGCTGCGTAATAAAAGAATTATATATTTAGCTCAACAAATAGCAAACGCAATATATGTAACAATAATTAACAAACAAAAACTTAAGTCATACTTAACCCATTTATGCCTAGTGTCTAGAAAAAAGGCCTTGGCAAACAGCGTAGACCCAGATGAGACGCCGCATGATGCGGCATCTCATCTGGGTCTGGGCTGTTTGCTTAAAGGGATTTGTGTAAGCATTAATTCAAAATATAGAAATAAATATACTAGACATCCGTATTTTGGAAATAAATTGATCCAATTTAAAAGGATGGGAGAGTCCACGAGGCATAAATGGGTTAAACAGTATTGAACTTGGAACACGTGCTATCTGTTTACAAACTACAAATGTTTTCGAACAAAAATCATCTTAAAACAAGAGTGAATATACAAGTAAACAACTGCTAAAAGATGTATCAAACATTTATAAACAAAGTATTAACAATAAATCAATCGAAAGAACGGTGGATAACAGGTACAAACTGATGTACTCGTCCCAACACACTATAAAACATTGGCAAAAAGTAAAGAAAACACTGATAAAAACTGACTCTCTCGTCTCTACACACAAACAAACGTTGGAAAAAAGATAAAATCTGATATATTCGCACAAACACAATATAAATAATTGGAAAAAAGCTATAACAGCTGATATACTCGACCGAGCACACTATACATCATTGGAGAAAAAACATGATATAAACTGATATATTCGTCCAAACAAACTATAAATAATTGGGAAAAAAAGTTGACAAAAGAAACTGACAAAATCTTCTCAACACACTACGCAACGCCTAAATTCCATACCTGACCATCGGGCATTGGTGGTTGTGGTATGTCCGGCACGGGTCGGTACAGCTGGTCTTCATACAGCACGAGTAGCAAGCCGGGAGTCGGGGAGAGTCCCCCGTGCCGTCGGCGACGGAGACGCGGCACTCCGGCCTGGTGTCCAGCGGAAGTAGCTTGGAGCAATTCTTGGAACACGACTCGCAGTTTTCGTGCAGTCGGCGGCACCTGCAAGTAAAGTCGTTGTAACTGTTACATAATTCATATGAAACGCATAATGGGAAAACGGGGCTTAATGCATTTGCGAAGTGTTCGAACAGGCTTATCAGGGACGACACTTTCAACTTTAATGGATTTTTTATTAAAGGATGTCTCATTTAATGAAATTTTTTTGCGGAAAGTGTACCACGTGTATTAAGCCCCTTTTGAGAGAGGGTCTCATATGTGTTTAGATTTGGTAGAAATGAACATGATGTACTTATGATAAACGGCGACATTTTATATCACAACAAAACACTGTAAGTGTCTCATTGACTCGAATGAAATATAAACAACAACATATTATGAAGCATTTCTGTGTACACTGTATTAACCCCATAGTGCGCCAATCTGCCGTATATGAGCATCGTTCTGGGAAAACTGGGCTTAATGCATGTGCGTGACGTTTTAGTCCCGGTGATTCCTTAAAAGCAAAAAGTTTCGTCCTTGATTAGCTTTGCAGACTGTGCAGAGTTTTCCATACACCCGGCTGATTTGTTTTCCGGAAATGCCTACAGCAAGTACCAACCTCTCCGAGTACTCCTCCCAGACTGACTGTGTGGTTCGGTAGTCCTCGGGATTGATCCCATAGAAGGCGTCACTGAGGATGCCGGGCTTCGTACAGAATATCGAGTTGCGGCGGGCCTCGGTCACGTTCGGGAAGCTCTCCGGTTTGCTGTCGCACGGCTTCAGAGTGTTCAGTCCGTCACTGGTGTCCCCTTTGTAGTAAACGTTCTGAAAAATCCAGTGGCAAATATTAAAACTTACTACAATTATTTGTGTCTTGCAGTCAATATTTTGCAACACCAAGGGGTGAAATGTTACATTATACTTGCAATTAGTGGTGTAAGTCTTGTAGTAAACGTTCTTAAACAAATCAGAGCCGCTGAGGCCAACTAAATGATTAAAATAGAAGAATTCTTTATGTGTGATGCATATACAATCTGAAATAGATCCTTCTCCACTTACATTATGTTTGATGAACTTGTACTCATACTGATAAGGCAGGGGGTAGGGGCAGTATTTCTTGAGGATTTGCCCGGGTCACGGGAACTCCCCGGGGGTGAACACGCGGGAGTGGTCCACGGGTCGGAACATCATCACGGGCTGGGCGTCCAGGAGCGTAATGTCCACCCAGATCTCTGATCCCAGACCTGGGCAAATAAATTATAGCAAACAGATCTATTATTTATGTATGAATCAGTCCTAGGAAGAAAAATTATGTTCACAAATGTTTCATGAACCGTCCTCACTCAAACGCTGAAGTATGAATTCAAACGACGAAATTAGTATGCCATCTTCATGCCGAAAATATGAAATAATACACCATCAGATAGACATAGGATACCCGCCAACACTTAAATATTGCGTAGGTTCTGGCCACACCTTTAATATGGCCTACGTACCCGCCACCCCTTTCTTTAGCAGAAAGCTGAGTTGGTTGTTCTTTACGGGATTGTATGCGAACGACGTGTACAGATTGTCCTGGGAGACGCCGGAAGTGTCTCTGTCGTCCAGAACCACGTTTCCGGTGACGCTCGGCATCCGCAAATTGGATTTGTCTGAAGAAATTGATGCTTCAATAGGACTGCTAATTATTTTTGCAATTATACAGTAGGCGTGTATGAACTGACATTTATTAGATGTATTTAACTCATGTCTAAAACATTGTTTACCGATTTTAAAGTTTGCATTCAAAACCACTGACCAAAACATGAGTTAAAACATTAAAAATCATTTAATAATTAACTTGTGTATTTAAACCTTATAAACATAAACTTTATTAGTTCTATTGATTGATAAGCAATTCACAATTTTAAATCATGCATTTGAAGTCGTGCAGTTTAATTTGTATGTTGAAGTTTTTTTGTTTTGTTTTGTTTCATATATCGCCTCACTGATGCTAAAAGGTACCATGTGCCTTCTAATTTCAATGTCACATCGTACCTTCTCGCGCCAAGGAGGCGATATTTGTCACTCGTGTATTGGTCATATAAATGATTAGCTCATACAAAACTGTATGTCAAGTATTGACAAACCTGTATCGACATTTTTACAGAGTCTCGTATATTTTTGTAAATAAACAAACAATGTTTGTGATTTGTATGAACATCGAAAGTTCTACCTCAAGTGAAGCACAGCTTATGAGAACGACATGTAAATAAACACATTTTGTAAAACATGTTTGAATTTGGGAACGACAAAATGTTTTAAATTAAATGTTTGTAAATATGGTTATACCTTTACATTCTCTGTTCTGCATGGAGCTGCATTGTTTGTACTCGAACTCGCGACTTCCGTTACATTTCGGTTGGCACATCAAGCAGACGGCATCTTTACGTGCAGTACAGGGCTCCTTTACGTAGAAGTTCGATCCGCAAAACTGAGTACAGTCTTGAAATCGTGCAAATGAATATTTAAAAGTCATTTCGAACATTTCGCTAAATTGTTAGAAATATCATACAAATCGCAATCTTCTTAGTAAAAAGTGTGACAGTAATGACTTTAATTGCGATATTTGAATCTTATTATAATTATGACATTATGTATAGGATTTAAGACGAAATAAAATATCATCACATAAAACTGGTATTCTTTCATTACGGTAAAACGAACAACCCAGCAACAATAATGCAAATAAATAATTGTATAGTTTTACTTGTGAAATAGATGTCCATTTTCTGAAACATGTTTCATTAATCTGTACTAGATTTATCAAATATACGACAATAAACCTCGTTAAAATGTCCCCCTTATAGTCACAGACATGGAAGTCATAAAAATGGCAAGGGGACATAACTCAGTCACAAGTGGAAAAATTCACGTGAAAAGAATGCCAACATTTACAAGTCGAAAAAAATCACGTGAAAATAATATCAACATTTACACTTTTCTTATGGAGATAACATAATTCAAGTTTTAATTTAGTGCCCTGAGGACGTTAACGTAGGTTTCTCAGCGGAATAACATTGTGCACGACAGTTATGTCCATGGGTAAAGGTTATGGGCAGACAAATCATGAGTAACTGCGCGTGGAACTGTGTCTTGCAAAAATCGATTTTTCTTAGTGATTGCGCAAAAGAAACGTATGCCTTTTAATAAGGACGGACTACCTCGACAGACACACAAGCCGACCAACCGACAGAAAGTGACTCAAACACAACCCTTTTCAAGCTTTGCTTGCGGGAATTTAACAAGCCTACACAACTCCTCCATACTTCTGCATATCCGGGGAAGTCCCTGCGCCTGGTTACATGGCTGATACTCGTACAGCCCCTGAGGACATGGGTCCGAGCAGTCCAGGCACTGCCCCTGATACCAGTACAGGTTGCTTTTCTCGGAGCACAGACACTCGTACGAGCCCTCCGAGTTCAGGCAGCCCGATTTGGGTTTGGGCACTGCATTTGTCCCGTGTGGCATTCATTGATGTCTGGTAATAAAAGATCATGGCAATTGGCTTGGCTGTATTTGCCCGTGATAGACTTAAAAAGAAACATTAAATAAACCTGGCTGCATTTCACTACCGTATGTACACGTCGTAGTCAACGACGTCTTTATCAGCATAGTCACTCTCAATAGCATCATCATAATGATCCCTGACACTAACATCATCATCATCATCATCATTAGAAGCAGAAGCAGCAGCATAATCACTATCATCATCATAGCATACATTTATATTCGTAATTAACATTAGCATAATCACTAATAATTGAAGCAGCAGCAACATCATCGTCGTCATCATCATCATAATTCCACTTATTCACAACTTACCTATGCAGTCACCGCGCGCGTTCTTCTGGTATCCATGACGAAATATGCACTCCCCTGTGTTCTCGTCACACGTGTGTTTGCAGGTCACGTCGTTACACAGGGTGGAGTTCAACTTGTGAAGAATGGGTTCGTTTGACACTGAAATAGTGACGATGAGTATAATATATTTCAATAAATATGTTTGATTATTCGTGGAGTTTTACTGACAGAAACGTACATACAATCCAGTGCAATTGTATCGAATAACTTACGCCGAAAAATGAAATAATTTAAGGTGGGCCTCGCTCACAATCTTAAAACAATGTCGAATCCCGGATGAGATATTTTTAATATGTTATTTTCATAATAATAATAAATTATTTATTATTATTATTATTATCATTAATATTTTTCTTAACATTATAATGTTTGAATAATTTTGAATATATATTATAGTATAATGAACATACATTGAATTAAATTGTTTAATGAGAGAAACGTTAATACAAAAAAGAGTGTTATTTAACAGTGTCTGCTTCGCACGTACCAAACCAATTGACGCTCTCTGCATTGATGACCTTTAAGGTCTTGTCTTTCGCGCAGATCACCGTCGAGTTGTTGTAGGGATAACTCTTGGGCACAAACACAACTATATTCACAGTCGTCTCCCCTGTCAGCGAGGCACAATATACTCCGGACATTATACTCAGAACGCAGAATACGGACAGCATCATCATGTGTAGACTGTAATAAGAAGAATATGGGGGAAAGACGATATGATACGCGTCATGCGAGAAGGGTCTTATGCCATATATGCATAGGGTCGTCTGGAGCCTGGTTTTGAGTAACGCTGTTCGCATTTGTCATTAGACGTATTTCAGCATAACGAGGGTCAACTACAACACGTGAGTACGTGAGTAACAAGTTTTATATGATTGCTGGCCGCATATGTCATTAGACGTATTTCAGCATAACGCGGGTCAACTACAATATGTGAGTAACAAGTTTAATATGATTGCTGGCCGCATATGTCATTAGACGTATTTCAGCATAACGCGGGTCAACTACAATATGTGAGTAACAAGTTTTATATGATTGCGGGCCGCGTTTGTCATAAGACGTATTTCAGCATAACGCGGGTCAACTACAATATGTGAGTAACAAGTTTTATATGATTGCTGGCCGCATATGTCATTAGACGTATTTCAGCATAACGCGGGTCAACTACAATATGTGAGTAACAAGTTTTATGATTGCTGGCCGCATATGTCATTAGGCGCATTTCCGCATAACGAGGGTCAATTACAATATGTGAGTAACAAGTTTTATATGATTGCTGGCCGCATTTGTCATAAAACGTATTTCAGCATAACGCGGGTCAACTACAATATGTGAGTAACAAGTTTTATATGATTGCTGGCCGCATATGTCATTAGACGTATATCAGCATAACGCGGGTCAACTACAATATGTGAGTAACAAGTTTTATATGATTGCTGGCCGCATATGTCATAAGACGTATTTCAGCATAACGCGGGTCAACTACAATATGTGAGTAACAAGTTTTATATGATTGCTGGCCGCATATGTCATAAG
This sequence comes from Dreissena polymorpha, assembly GCF_020536995.1. NCBI lineage: Eukaryota > Metazoa > Mollusca > Bivalvia > Myida > Dreissenidae > Dreissena > Dreissena polymorpha. The sequence goes on from NC_068360.1 coordinate 107,407,187, forward strand.
ACTCATTTCAGCATAACGCGGGTCAACTACAATATGTGAGTAACAAGTTTTATATGATTGCTGGCCGCATTTGTCATAAGACGTATTTCAGCATAACGCGGGTCAACTACAATATGTGAGTAACAAGTTTTATATGATTGCTGGCCGCATTTGTCATAAGACGTATTTCAGCATAACGCGGGTCAACTACAATATGTGAGTAACAAGTTTTATATGATTGCTGGCCGCATATGTCATAAGACGTATTTCAGCATAACGAGGGTCAACTACAATATGTGAGTAACAAGTTTTATATGATTGCTGGACGCATATGTCATAAGACGTATTTCAGCACAACGCGGGTCAACTACAATATGTGAGTAACAAGTTTTATGATTGCTGGCCGCATATGTCATTAGACGTATTTCAGCACAACGCGGGTCAACTACAATATGTGAGTAACAAGTTTTATGATTGCTGGCCTCATGTGCCTTTAGGCGCATTTCAGCATAACGCGGGTCAACTACAATATGTGAGTAACAAGTTTTATATGATTGCTGGCCGCATTTGTCATAAGACGTATTTCAGCAAAACGAGGGTCAACTACAATATGTGAGTAACAAGTTTTATATGATTGCTGGCCGCATATGTCATAAGACTCATTTCAGCATAACGCGGGTCAACTACAACACGTGAGTACGTGAGTAACAAGTTTTATATGATTGCTGGCCGCATATGTCATAAGACTCATTTCAGCATAACGCGGGTCAACTACAATATGTGAGTAACAAGTTTTATATTATTCGTATAGCTCAATTGCGTCGTAGCTTACTTCTAATTGATTCACAACTGAGTCCTTATCCTGCAAAAAGCAGTCTTGGTGGCTTAAGATCTAAAGAACACTCCACGAGTGGGGATCGAACTCAATACATCGATTTCACAAGGCGAATACTTTATATACTACGACGCGATAACATAATGTAATCAAATATATTTACTATGTTATGTAAATTCGTAATAAACCAGTCATGCTAAATTTTGAAAAATACAATATAGGTGAATCGCTTAGTGTAGTGACAACGTGTTGACGATAAGTAAATGTAAAACAACTACAAATAACCATTTACCAAGATTGAGAAAAAAAAACGCGCGAATAACTACGCTGAGTTTTTAAAATGAACCAACGTAGTAATTTGCAAAATATAATATAAAATAAAGTTCGCTTTGGGAAACGTGCGAAACGTGTCGTCCCAAAAGGCTTAACACAACGACACTTTCCGGCTGAAATGTTTTTTCGCTTAAAAAAAGATACTTCCTTTGAACAAAAAAAGGCAGAAAGTGAAGTTCCAGATGAGCCTGTGCGGACTGCACATGTTAATCTGCAACGACATTTCACCTACAGGCATTTAGCCCCGAAAGTTTGGATGAAATGTTAAACACAAACGGATAGTATAAACATTCACACGAACTCAGTTTGAAATCACAACCATTGCCCTGTGTGTTGGTAAATGTAACCTCTAACAAACAGTAAACTGTAAATGAAAATTACGTTTAAATTGTTATAATTGAGTTTGCTAAATATACCTTCATTGAAAATAAACGTGTCTAGGTTACTTCACAGAACCTAAATAACGTGATAACCTAAGAATTGAAGCACGCCATTCATTGCACACATAACACTTTCGAAATTAGAAATACGGTAAACATTTTTAAAGGAAACAGTGTCGTATTCGTTATGAAAGCAGACATACAATGTATTGATATACATTTACAATTATTAAAATAATTAGGTTTGTTTTGTTACAAACGAAACTCAATGAAATGTTTTATTTAGAATATTTAACCCATTTATGCCTAGCGTCTTGAAAAAAGGCCTTGGCAAACAGCGTAGACCCAGATGAGACGCCGCATGATGCGGCGTCTCATCAGGGTCTGCGCTGTTTGCTTAATGGAATTTCTGTAAGAAATATTCTAAATATAGAAATAAATACACGTGAAATCCCTAATTTTGGAAATAAATTGATCCAATTTAGAAGGATGGGAGAGTCCACTAGGCATAAATGAGTTAAATTATTACGACAACTCTCCCGGGTTTACAACGCACAGTAACGGGCATCTGCATGCGTATTTTCATCATCTTATATTTACATTCTATACTGGCGCACACGAATGTAAAAAAAGCAATTAACGCAGTCTGTATTGGATTCGCGTATAAAATTACAGTCTTGTTCGCAAACAGTTACAATTTAAATTATCCGTGTATCAATTTCAACTGCATATTAATTGCAACATCAGTACAAATCATCTTGATATAATCTTTTGTCGCCCTTATACTGTCATAAACTTGTATAATGTCTAAACATGAAGACATAATTGGCTTGTTTTTTAACACAAACGCAAGGCTTGAATATTCATTATGATTTTTTTGTTATTTCCTATCAACAGAAACGTATTTTTAAACTAACAAATTGAATCATACAATAAATTAATGAGTGGAATCGATCATCTCACGACGATCGGGACACAAATATGATATTGCATTCACTCTGGACAGGATTCTATAGAATAAGCTTCTGAAATTGTGTACATGCAAAGACGAGCATTTGCTGCTGAGATTGTTTTCATGCTGACAAGAGCAGTTGCTTCTGAAATGGTTTCCGTGCTTACACGAGCATTTGCTTCTAAAATTGTTTTCATGCTTAGACGAGCATAAACTTATGAAATGGTCTACATGCTTAAACGAGCATTTGCTTCTGAAATGGTTTTCATGCTGACAATAGCATTTGCTTCTGAAATGGTTTCCGTGCTTACACGAGCATTTGCTTCTGAAATTGTTTTCATGCTTAGACGAGCATAAACTTATGAAATGGTCTACATGCTTAAACGAGCATTTGCTTCTGAAATGGTTTTCATGCTGACAAGAGCATTTGCTTCTGAAATGGTTTCCGTGCTTACACGAGCATTTGCTTCTTAAATGGATTGCACGCTTATAAGAGTATTTGCTTCTGAAATGGTTGTATATGCTTACAAGAGCATTTGCTTCTGAAATGGTTTACATGCTTACAGGTGCATTTGCTTCTAAAGGCTTACATGCTTACAACAGCATTAGCTTCTGGAATGGTTTACATACATACAAGAGCATTAGTTTCTAAAATAATTACATGCTTACACGAGCATTGGCTTTCGAAATGGTTTGCACGCTTACACGGAGTATCAAAAAGTGAAATTCTATTAGAAATACAATCCATTGATTGTCATGGTTTAAGTTTATTGTTTACAAAAATGAACACTCTTTTCAAATTTCGTTAAAAATTCGCAATGCGGATGCAGACACTTTTTCAGTTTATTATGGACGATGACGACGGCAGCCGACAACAACGTGCATCACCTTACTCGATTAGTTGCCCGATGCGTATTTCGTGCTCTGGTGGATGTAATTTTCTGACAGTCCCTTAAACCCATTTATGCTTCGCGTCTAGAAAAAAGGCCTTGGCAAACAGCGTAGACCCAGATGAGACGCCGCAGGCGTCTCCTCAGGGTCTGCGCTGTTTGCTTAAAGGAATTTCTGTAAAAAAAATATTCTAAATAAGAAATAATTATACTAGACATCCCTTATTTTGGAAATAAATTGATCCAATTTAGAAGGATGGGAGAGTCCACTAAGCATAAATGAGTTTAATAACGTCGTATATTGATCCCGATTTCGCACTTACTGTTTCGGGGGCTTTCCGCCCTTTTTGCCGATGCTCGCTTTCCGTTCCCTCTCTGTCTCACTGGTCCTCCGCTCGCGGTCGCTTCCGCTAAGTCGTCGCTCCCGCTGGGCCTCCAAAGCCGCTGCCCTCTCCTGACGACGCCATTTCCGGCTCCACTGCCGCTCGTGTTGCGCTCCCGCTTTCAAGTGCTTGATTTCCGCTCCCGCGACTTAAAGCTGCCCACGGGCGGTGGTGACAGCAGATTCCTTGAGCGGCCAGAACTTACTTCAACCGGATGCTCAGCGCTTTGAAACGATAAATACATAAATTATACCCGGGCTTATATTCACTAAACTTCTGGGTAAAAACCTTAACTTAAAAAAGAAATAATTTACCTCCTGAGATATATTATAGCTACCATTCAGACGTTTTTTAAGTGAAGACAAATGACGATTTGCCTATACATCAAAGAACAATTAAATAAACAAATATTTAAGCTGGGGTCACCGCATTTGAACGGTCAATAGCAGCACGCTGTAAACAAATAAAAAAACGTTGAAATCAACCTATTCATAGTGTATATTTCTGAGTTTTATTCATTATCATATTTGACACAACAAAATCATAAACATGGTTTGGTAATGGATTTTAAGTTCAATATGATCACTTTAGAAAGATGTTAGTAGGTCATTCAACAAACTAACATATCTCATGCCGACGTGCCGACAGAGTGACTCCTATATTCCTCTATCTCTCAAATTTCCTTTTCTTGGCTACATATCACTATAGTGTTGAACATGTTTACAAACCTGGGGTAGACGAGTTCCCTCTTGATCAGGCTTGCATCCGGCGGCGGAAACACAAACCGATTGACGCTGTGCTTGGAAAAGGGGCCGCCGGGGGACGGGGACCCGGTAATGGCAATAAGGGTACCTGTGTAGGTGAGATGATTATTTTGAAGAGTGACACAGACACACACAGCAAACTATGAGAAACGTCATGCGAGCATGGGCCTTATGTCATTTGCAGCCAGCGTAGCTCCAAAGCTGCCTCTGCAATCACTAAGTCTGGTCAGGAGCTACTCTGTTCTTATATGAGGCCATTAAACCTTGCGTGACTTTGTACCGTACAGGATGGCTAGCTTATGACCAGACTGCGCGCATATGGCATAATACCCATATTCGCATGCCGTTGATCATATGGTGTAGCTGGACTGTTGTCAAGTATTAATTTCCTCATGAAACATGTTCATGAACAAAACCGAATATGAATATATGACACAATTTATGTTCATTTTTATACAGTTCTCATGTATCACGTCAATGTTGGCAAGAAAGGACAGATGATGAAAGGCATATAACAGTGATATAAAATAAACAACTCAAAAAGTGACCCTTTAGTTTATAATTGTTTACACCGTCAGTGGTATCATGTAATGCGATGATGGCACGTAAATAACACAACTGTTTTGTAGCAACGTTCCGGGAGTGAACAGGTCATAAGGAAATCATATATCGTAATATTTTATTTTTTAAATCTTAATTTGAAGAATACTTCTTATCTTCGCTTGGCTAAAGTACGTACTAGAGCCAACTACACCATACACATATCGTAAATTTACAGTCTCCTATATAATGATTCAAAGTAGGATGTCTGACAATCTAATATATCACGAACACATTTCTCTAAGTATCACTTTCCTATGTCTGATATGGTAATATATAAGGAACGCTGCAAGAAAACCTTTACTTTAAGCGTCATAAATCAGTTTCTGTCATCGAGGTAACGCCGTCCTGATTCAGCACGAAATACGACAGTCAGGTTCTTACACAAATTTGAATAATGTTCTTTATTTACATTTGTTTCTCGTCAATATGGTGCAGACAAACAACTTTCAGACCTAGTTATTTAGCATTGACCAAGCATACAAGATATACTTTTTTCTAATTGATATTTCTTCGAAATGATGTATGTTTTGTATTAAATTGAAAAGCATGTTTTAAGTGTATAATTATGTATGTGTATGACGATGACCTTTATATTCTTATAAATTGAATTGAGTGCACCTGTTCTTTTATGATGTAATTATCATAATTATAAGTTCGGCAGACAATATTCTAAAACAATGTGCACAGTTTAAATTTCAGCGATGCATTTGTCTGAGAGATGTCACGAAACGCGTCATGCAAAAATGAGTCTTATGTCATGTTCGACCAGCGTAGCTCAAGACAAGCCCGGGCCGTCGCCCAGTTTGATAGGGATATACGCTAGCCTCTAACAAGAGCCTTGTCTTAGAGCATGGAGTTTTGCGTTGCTTTATAGGGGACAGAGAAGCTCCAGATCAGACTGCGCGGATGTGTGTGTAAGATCCATTTTCGCATGACGCGGGTGATAAGGGCTCGCTTCGAAGTGTCAAGACACAGGAGTAGAATCCAACCCCCCCCCCCCAAAAAAAAAAATAAAAAAAATAGTGGCGTTGGGTTCAAATAAATATGAATTAAAGATGCATTTAAGTTTAAATTCAAATATGTTGTTTGATCTTAATAAATAATTATGTGCTATGTACCCACAACCCAAATACCGTATTCCTTGTTATCAAAGGCGATACTCTGTCTGGGGGACAGCTGCGAGATCTGCCCCATCTCTTTACCCCCGTACGGTAGATACTCGCTATTCATATCCGGTGGGCTGGGCAGCGGCATGCTATCCTGCGACAGAGCCTCACCGTCGGCGGGCTTCGTCGGCGACGGCGGCAGATCCTCAATATCCGAGTCCTCCAGACGCAGAATGTTGTGGTCAAAGTCATCGTCGACATCACTACCGGAGGGGGAGTCGCTTCCTATATCCTCACTAAGCATACTGAACTTTCCACCAGGCGACGTTGCCTCAAATCTGGAGAATTTCGGTCTCAGGTTATCGAAGTATGGAATGAGTGATGTATTGGACGTCATCATTGATGACGTTCAATCGAACGAATGATAAAGGGGGCTAACTTTCGTTAAGCTGGCGAGAATCACTGCGAAAGCCGGTTTCGAGAAATGTTTATATACAGGAGCAAAATAGTATGATATAAACAATAACAAACGATAGAGTGGTGACGGACTTCTCAAAATAGCATTAATTGAAATAGTTTCATGTATATTAAAATCTCTGTGATATCTTTGGTTACCATCATCAAATACACAGAAAAAATAAAATACAATGTAAGTTTCACGTGTACTTGAATTTGTCCGACGAGTTGAAGAAAGGTTTACACGGCAAGGCTTGCCGTGAGCAACACATTATTAGCAGCATAAAGTGCGTAACAAATAAACAAAATAATCAAACATAATTATAATTTCACGTAGCACATTAAAATATCTATTGCAACTGACACCGTTTTGTAGCGAAATTTGATGACTCAATTTCAGCTTTCACAAGAGTTATAAAAAAACTTAGTTTAGTATAAACGTCACGCTTACATAAATGACATCGTTAATCCAATGTTTGTAACAATAAGTTGACTACTTTAATCCAAAGTTTATAACAAACAATTTGAAACGATATGCACTTTCACCTTTAATAATCCATGTTTTTATCGAAACTTAGTTCAAACCACACAATTGTATTGTATTCCTATCTATGTTTACATTTATGCATGATGAACACACAATCCGAAATACGTTTTGCATTCGTTCGATGCTTTAAACAAATAGTTTACAGATAAAAAAAACACAACGACATGTCCTTAAATTCCAGAGAGTGTAAATAAAACCATTGTGTTCCGTCACCGAAATGACGTCACACAATGTACTGCGTAGTACATTTCGTAATATAAAATCAAAGCGCTGATTGCATTGCAAAATGAATTCAACACTATCTTGAACGCAAAGCTATAATGATGTTTCAATAAAATACACAGAATTGTGTAGACACAGAAAAAGGCTTAATGCTAGTCGATAGTGTTTAAGATGGGGATGTCCGACACACTGCAGTTGTTTGCTCTTTTCACGTTTTTAATATTATAGTCATGGGAATTGAAGTTCTACTTTTTAAGGTAGCTAATCAAACGGCCTCGAAAAAAAAACATGTCTGCGAGTATTATGGTTACTATCATGTGATATGTATACATTGTATTAATTTTTGCGAGAACTTTGGTTACCATCATTAAATGCACAAAAGAAATAGGTTTTCAATTTTATTTCATCTTCCCACTCATTCCATCCCGCGAAACCCTTAAGGTGTCGTAACTCTAGTATGGAATGAGTGCTGTATTGGACGTCATCATTGATGACGTTCAATTGAACGAATGATTAAGGGGGCTAAGTTTTGTTAAGCTGGGGCAAATCACTGCGATTTGGGAGTCTTGAAAACTGGCCCAGCACGTTTGCTGAAATTTGACATGCATATGGACAAAAATGCGATCTACCTGTTGGCGTAGGCGTTATACCTGACAAAAATCAAGTTTTCGAGTATTTTGTGTTTAATTTTTTTTGTGGGAACGGGCACGCGCACAAATAAACATTGTGACGTCACTTCACGAACAGCGCTAGAGATCCGCCATCTTGTAACGCAACAAAGAAACTCAGTGTTATTAATTCAATAAACACAGAAAAATATGATTGTGTTTAATAATCATTAATACAAATGTCTATATTTTGTGCAGCGGATGTGTATTCAGACAGATACGGCACAATTATGTAAGTATCTTTGTGTACTTTACAGTACATTTGATAGTGGTAAACAACTGCGTACCATTAAAGTTCAATCTAGCCGATTTTACTACGCAAGAAATTTAAGTATCTCGATGGCAAAATGAGCTTGACACATAAACAACAACGGATCCGATTTACATCCACATAATATTGTGGGAATCCGATGCAATGCAAATTACTAATGTTTGATAACGTTTAATGAATTCGTTATATCAATATGCATTAACTTTCAAGGGGAATAATTTTAATTGAAATGTGCGATTTAATGACAGTGTTATATTGGGATAATAAGTCGTTTAGCCGTTATCATGATAAGTATTTAGTTTGTTGTGTTTCATTTTCATTAAAAACATAGTTTTACTGTTTTTTCCTTTAAGTAAAACAGTTCAGTAGTCATTATATCTTGAATTTTAAATATTGAAATAGATGTCGGATATTTCATATTCGGACGTTGCTACGTAAGCTAGTTGTCAACATAATTATTAATATACTGAATTACCTTTTACGCATACTGTTGTGCAACTGTTGTCTACGTAATGATACGCTGGTTAATGTCTATTATGTCTTCCTGCCCCTGATGATAATAAGTCTTTAACTCGACAAACCCCAGCAATGTCAATGGTCTGTAAACATTAGAAAAATATTAGCTAAAGAAACTTCAGCATACAATTTATATAGTATTGACATACCTGTACTCTGAAGCCAACTCTGTATCGAAAGTCAACCAGAGTTGTAACATATTTATGTCACGCTATAAATCAAAGAATACTCATTTTCTTGGATACATTTCTACATATATTGGTGAATGAATATAAATTACTGCACTGAGGAATATTTTAAGGTTGAAATGTTTCAAATGCATTTTACAATAGAAGAAAATAACTCTCCTCAGTCTGAAATTCACAATTTTGAAGCCATTGTCGCTTTGTCCAAGACTAGTTTTCGTTTGGATACTTTCTGATCAACCTTGACATTTTTTGCTGAAATTGTAAACATTACTTTTGTTTTCGGAAATCTATTATTTGTGATTAACAACATAAGTCTGGTGGATTATAAAACTTATTTCAGTGTGAATCGGGTAGTTTTAAATATTTACTTTGAGTTTGTATTTACACTACAATTTGTTCACAAAACAAGCCAGAATATTCTAAAATACCGGGAAATGTCATTCTGAATTTGAAAACACTTGAGCACATGGTATACAAATATACAAATACAAATTTTATTTTAAGTCGGTTTGTACATAACAAGTATACAGTGCCTTCCCCAGGAATTTGTTCAGGCGCCCCGGGGGTGGGTTCGGGAGGGGTGTCCCCTCCCGACGTTGTTTTTTTTTAATTTAACGTGTCATTTCACGTTCTGTGGTGCGTTATAACTAAAAAAAAACAGCGTCAAAAGACGTCGTTTGGTGCGCTATGACTCTTCAAAGAAATCCCCAGTTATTTAAAAATATACTTTTTTATATTGTTTAATTGTTTAAAAACTTTTCCGCACAGATAGTAAAATCCCGACTCGAACGATTCCCCAATACATACGTTTCAACCCGACTCTATTACTGTATACTTACTTTTTTTCAAGTTTCTATTTATTACCCGATAATTCCGTTTATTCCGTTTTTATCAATCTCTTTCTGGTAAATATTTACGATAAAAGCTTTCAGTTATTTCTTTAACACAAACCTTGCCATTTTTTAAGTGACTATTTATAGATTTGATGAAATATTGCCTCTGAATATGCGTCAATCCCCTGACCTGTTGTGTGCTTGTTAAAACGCTCAATACACGCCATTTGTATGCAATAGACGCGACGGTGTACATGCTGCATAATTTTCGCGCTCTTTTTAATTGAGAAAAAGATTCGACACAAAATAAATTTGCACTGCTAATTTGAAGCAAAATATTTAACGTTGCGGTAACATTTACATTCGGAAGTGTGTTTCGGATTAAAAACGCGTCAACATCGACTTACGGTAATGGGTTTCGGATTACAAATTTAATTATTCCCATTTGAGATTTCAACAAATATTAACCGTTGCGTTAGAATTTCAACGATAATTTGTTTACACACTTTACGAGTCGAATAAATGTTTTGACGGAATTATGCATGGAATTCACGTTGTCCACGAGGATCACGGCCGGTTGCCATCATCAGTATTCTAACTATCGATTATCGGACGAAACATTTACAAGTGTGCGTAATTAATTCAACGAAAATTTGTTAAAGCGCATTACGTGGCGAATAAATGTCAGAAAAACGAGGTGAATCAGTTCTATAAATGGACATGTTGAAATATACATGTACTGGAATTAAATAAACTGTTATCACATAATTGTAACCGGGAGTCATTTGCACAACTTACTCGCTATAATAATTAATTGTTTACCACTTGCAATTAATTTCTCGTATTAATTATGAGTCATAGGTAACACTTGTTTACAGTTAAAAGGTGTGATGATGATGCCCGAAACCGTCTTTAATGTTCTGTACTGTACTAATTACCGGTTTTATATTACTCAAATGGTACAACTTCTTGCTAATCAAGCTGCGATAAACTCTTACTTCATGCCCGACGTCAATCAAAAATAATGGTCGATAGTTAACCCCGCCCTCATAAGCATTCGCGTAACCGATTGGACGATGAACTTCATAGTTTGACGACTGGAAAGTTACCAGATACATCCTTGTCAGCATTTAAATGACCGTGTAATGTGGCTAGAATAATCGATACGCGCGTCATGCTATTCTCTTATCAGTGGATTATCCATTACCCCATGTGGTGTTTATGGCGATTACTTGTGAAAGTAGGTACCGAGTGCTCTTTTAAAACAGGGAATATTGATACACTGATAGGGAAACCTTGATTTTTTTGGACAATCTCCACTTTCTTTTACTGAAGAATACATTGATCGGAAAATTTCAAGCGCCCCGGGACTCTGATTTCGAAATTCAAGCGCCCCGGCAAGGGGCGCTTAAATGGTCTGGGGAAGACCCTGGTATAGCATTAGCGATGTATCGCTATTGACCGACATATGGTATGCTACTAAAAGTAGAAATACCGTGAAATCTACTAAAAGTAGAAATACCGTGAAATCTCGGGAGATTCGCATTTCAAGAAAGTCTGTCACATCGCTGTTTTTCTCGATATGTAAGGGCAGAATAGATAAATTTTAAATGTTTAAGATAGTATTTTGTGAAAGAATGTATTGGTTAAATGTGAAAAATGTCAATCTTTCCAATCAAGTGATTGATTTGGGCCAATAACTGCATTTTAAAGCTGTTTTGGACCGGTCTTTGTTAACTGTCAACTTTTTGGGATTTTGTGGTTGACTTTCCTAATGGGGTTGGTCCATAAATATAAAGTCGCGCCAGTCAAAAATCATAAAAAGCAACATTTAAAGTTATGGTAGCCAGAATTAGAAAAATATGTACAACTGATCAATATCAATCATGACAGACTGATGTCTCAGGTAAGTGCAGCGATTTTTCCACCAGATTCTCACAAAGGTGATCCCGGTTGATTTCTCCACAATTGAATATATGTCAGTGCTCAAATAAATTATACAGCAGGTAATGACAATCGATAAATGTCTTAGTTTTAATTTAATTGTTTGCACAAATTTGGACACTCTTTGTGTCTGGGATCTGTTGGGTTAAATGACTTTTACAACAAAACATACAAAATTGTACATCTCTGAATCTGCGATACATTACAGCTAAAGTTTAAGACATGTAAAATACCAGTATTCAGATCTGAAAATATCCAAAAAAACTCTTATGGTATGAAATACATATATCTTGTGACGTATTTTCATTTAAAATCTTGAATTTAATGACGACTTGAATGTAATGACGACAAGTCGGACATGCAGTTGTTAAATATTTTAATACGTATATCGTGTGACATAATTTCATTTAAACTCTAGATTTTAACGACATTAGTCTGACGCGTTATTTTATTTAACAGTAAAAAAAAATAAGTAGACTATCAAAAGAATACAAAAAGTGTACTTGTAAATAAAGACTCCTTCATTCCGTATAAAGATTGTAAGTTACAGCAGAGCTCCAGATAACTTTTCTGAGTAATTGGGTTAATACCCACTACTTATGAGTTCAATTGGGTATTTTCATATTCAATTGGGTACAAAAAAGTCGGTACCCACTACTTTAATTGACAATTGGGTACTTTTGTTTTAAAATTAGGTATGTTCATTGTCTTAAATTCTCACCTGCTTACCTGAATAAGCTGGTTGAAGTTCCACTCTTAATTGATTAGTTTCAGAGATTTTGTGTAATTATGTAGATGTATCCATAATATACAGTCTTGATTTAAAAAAAAGTTCAACGATTTTTTCCACCAGTTTTCTTACAATGAGAGCACTGACCGCGATTGCCTCCGAAACAATATCGTCAAGAATTAGTTTCACTATATTTTCCGCTTCTGATTTTTTGTTGCCTGCAGTTAAATATCTTGAAATTGAGTTTGTTAGTGCTTGGGATACGATTTTTCCATTTTTAAGGCCTCACGGTTTCGACATTTTCACAACAATGACACGTATACTGAAAGCGCTTGGACAGAGTGAAAAGAATCCGGGTATTTCGGACCAGGGTATTTCCGGGACAGATTTACTCGTTATGCAAAGGAAAAATATGATATGCGTAATCGGCAATTTCAATTGGGTTTTGGAACGCATGGTTTTATTTTTCTATGTGTTATTGGCAATTTTACATTGGGTATTTACACAAATGCGCACCTTATCTGTAGCTCTGTTACAGTAATCTGTGAAACAACGTCATTAATAAAACAAAAAAATATGTTTGACCACAACGGTGGCTAATAATGTTTACGAAAAATACAAACAATATAGATTTATCTATTACATAACATGTTAGAATTTTATCATGCATTTATAATCACTCATAAAGAGATTTCAATATACAGTTACATGCATAGACAGTTTTTTAAGCCAGTGCCTTTTGAATTCAGAAAATAAGCAAGATAAACCATAAAATTGGGAAAAATAGATAGTAAAGCATAAAATTGAGAAAAATGAAGCATTATTAATATGATTATAAATAACAGAATTACAATAATATTGTTTTTAAGTGCATGATTGAGTGCATTTTTAAATTTATATTATAAAATGCTGCTTGAATTTCTTTTTACCTTTCATATGTAAAAAAAGAAATATCATCTGCTAGTGCAAAATATGACTGGGAAAGCTGGTTTATGGTCATTTCGTAGCAAAAGAGAAGAAAATAAGTGCATTAAATAAATGAATTAATACTTTTGTATCTGGAATAGTTGTATTTTAAATCGATCCTCCACCCTATTATCGCCGAATAAGGGCTAAATTGCTTTCCGACTTGAAATGAAAAGGCATATTGGTTGATCGTGTAGCGTTTATGTGCAAAATTTGAGGGCCAATTGATAAAGCTTGTTGATGCCAAAACAGGTAATAATAATAATTTATTATCAGGTACATGTACACAAGCAAATAAGTATATTTAACCCTTTCAGTGCGGGAACCGAATTTTAAAGGCCTTTGAAAACAGTTTGGATCCAGATGAGACGCCACAGAACATGGCGTCTCATCAGGATCCAAACTGTTTGCTATTCTGATAGTATTCTTTGAAAAAAAATCGAAGAAAATGCTAATTTTAGAAATTTAGCAGACGACATTTTAGCAGACGACAAATTTCCCAGCATGCCAAGGGTTAAGATGCTTAAGGTGTGGAAGACTCATAATCAGGTTTGGTGTCCCTCAAACCCTAAGCGTCATGTTATTCCTTATGCAGTTTGTATAGATAGTGCCGCATCCTGACACGTAAAGCTTGTGCTTTGTTGGCAGCGTTAGTTGGCTGTTAACAGGTTCATTGTGGTTATCTCCACCATCAGTCTGTCCGTCTGTCCTAGCCACTATCTCTTACACCATAAACACTAGAACCTTGAAACTTAAACGAATGGTAGCTATGAGCATTATGTGCGACCCTGCACTATTTGGAATTTTGATCTGACCCCTGGGTCAAAAGTTATAGGGGTTGGAGTGGGGACGGGTTAGAGATTTTCACTCATTTTTAGCTCACTTATTATATATGAAATTTATATAATGGAGCTATCCTGATCACGTCGGCGTTACCGTTAGCGTGCACATGTTAAAGTTTGTGTACTCCCCCAAATATTTTCTTTGTCCTTTAACAAATTACTTTTATATTTTTATGCCCCCTTTTCGAAGAAGAGGGGGTATATTGCTTTGCATGTGTCGGTCGGTCCGTCCACCAGGTGGTTTCCCGATGATAACTAAAGAACGCTTAGGCCTAGGATCATGAAACTTCATAGGTACATTGATCATGACTCGCAGATGACCCCTATTGATTTTTAGGTCACTAGGTCAAGGTCACTGTGACCCGAAATAGTGAAATGGTTTCCGGATTATAATTCAAGAACGCTTATGCCTAGGATCATGAAACTTGATAGGTAGATTGATCATGACTCGCAGATGACCCCTACAGATTTCAGGTCACTAGGTTAAAGGTTAAGGTCACGGTAACCCGAAATAGTAAAATGGTTTCCGGATGATAACTCAATAACGCTTATGCCTAGGATCATGAAACTTGCTAGGTACATTGATCATGACTCGCAGATGACCCCTATTGCTTTTGAGGTCACTAGTTCATACATGTACTTCTTTACCAACGTGACCCTAATCTATAAACAAGAGCAGACAACTGTATCAAGCATTTTGACAGAATTATTGCCCCTTTTATACTTAGAATATGCATATTATTGATAAATCTATGTTAAAGTTTCCATACCACCTCAAATATTTTCTATGTCCTTTGACATATTGCTTTCATATTTTGCATACTTCATTACCAACATGATCCCAATCTATAAACAAGAGCAGACAACTGTATCAAGCATTTTGACAGAATTATTGCCCTTTTATACTTAGAATATGCATATATAATTGATAAATCTATGTAAAAGTTTGCATACCATCTCAAATATTTTCTATGTCTTTTGACATATTGCTTTCATATTTTGCATACTTCTTAACCAACATGATCCCAATCTATTAACAAGAACAGACAACTGTATCAAGCATTTGACAGAATTATTGCCCCTTTTATACTTAGATAATTGAACATTTTGCTTAAATTGCCATAACTTCTTTATTTATGATCACATTTGATTCATACTTTGACAAAACAACACTTACCTGACATACCACAATGCACTGCACCCAAACTATCCCCCATGCCCCACCCCAGAATCCCCCCCCCCAATTTTTTTTTTATAATTATTTTTGAAAGTTCATCTTTTAAATTACCACCAACCCACATAAACCTCCCTCTCCATGATGGCTTACATTAACCTGTCAAGCACTCGAAATCTCTTATGACAATTCGGTCAATCTCAACCATGCATGGCCGCATTTCCAACCCTGGGGCGCCCCCTGGGTCAAACATGCGGCGTGGGAATACGCGTCGGCCTCTGACGCACCATTTTTCACCAATTGACTTCAAAATAATTCTAAAGATTTCTTATGACAACACAGTCTATCTCGACCATCCATGTTCACATTACCCACCCCAGGGCCCCGCCCACTGGTAAAGATCCCAAGCTATTTCAGCACAATTAAAATCCAAGCAATTTTTGTGGTCAAGACCGAAGCTTTCTCACCATAATTAAAATCCAAGCAAGTTTGGTGGCAGAGACCCCGAGCTATTCCAGCATAATTAAAATCCAAGTCAGTTTAGTGGTCAAGATTCTGAACTATTTCGGTATAATTAAAATCCAAGCCAGTTTGATGGTCAAGACCCCGAGCTTTTTTAGCATAATTAAAATTCAAGCCATTTTTGTGGTAAAGACCCCGAGCTTTTTAACCATAATTAAAATCCAAGCCAGTTTGGTGGCGGAGACCCCGAGCTATTTCAGCATAATAAAAATCCAAGTTAGTTTAGTGTTCAAGATCCTGAACTATTTCAGTATAATTAAAATCCAGGACAGTTTGGTGTTGAAGACCCCAAGCTTTTTCAGCATAATTAAAATCCTAGCTAGTTTCGTGGGGGAGACCCTGAGCTATTTTAGCATATTTAAAATCCAAGTCAGTTTAGTGGTGAAGATCCTGAACTATTTAAGCATACTTAAAATCCAAGCCAGTTTGGTGGTCAAGATCCTGAGCTATTTCAGCATAATTAAAATGCAAGCCAGTTTGGTGGTCAAGAACCCGAACTATGAGCATAATTCAAATCCAAGCCAGTTTGGTGGTAAAGATCCGGAGCTATTTCAGCATAATTAAAATCCAAGCCAGTTTGGTGGTCAAGACAACTAACTTTTTCAGCATAATAAAATCCAAGCCAGGTTGGTGGTCAAGATCCTGAGCTATTTCAGCATAATTTAATTCTAAGCCAGTTTGGTGGTCATGACCCTGAGTTATTTCATCATTATTAAAATCCAAGCCGTTTTGGTGGTCAAGACCCCAAGCTATTTCAGCATATATTGTTTTCGGCATAATTTTTTCTTACCCAATTGTTTTCGTACACACATTTTTTTCGTACTCATTTTTTTCTGTTTTTTGACAGAATAATGCCCCCTTTTATAGTCTGAAAATTGAAAATTTGGTTAAGTTTTGTGTTCAGGTCTACTCTTATCCTATTTGTGTTAAGGTCTACTCTTATCCTAAAGTATCAAAGCTATATTTTCTACTTAATGGTATAAGTCATGTAACTGACATTTTTATACATTTTATTTCTTTCCCATTTTTGTGTTTTTTATTAAGGTGACATACATCAACTGTTTGATAATATTAAGTCTACCTTTTTGGTAAAAATAATGTTTTTACCAAATTTTCTAAATTGACAGTACGGACACATGTCATTTGCTGAATGTAAAAAGTAGCATAACTGACATTTAGTTAAATTTTCAGAAGGAAAAAACTGCTTTATTGAAATAAAATAGGAATACTTACAGAGTAAAACAAACACATGGGATATTTTCAGATTTGAATACTGGTATTTTACGCATCTTTAGGCATTTCTGTGTGCCATTGATAAATACAATACTTAAACATTCATGTACAATGCACAATACTAAAAACCTGAATTGTAACTGTAATGTATTTCAGATTCAGAGATGTCTGTTTTGTTTCTAAAGTCATGTGAAAAATTAAGTTTATATGTTTATAGGTTTAAAATTGCAAATTGTCCTCTTACTTGCCCTTGTATTTCAAGATAGAATACTTTCCTTCCTAGAGGAAAGAGATCTGGGTTTGAATCCCAGTGGGGGCTTCAGAGGATGATTCATTTTAAGAAAAATTAATATATTTGCTTTAGTTTATCTCTAACTTAACCAAATAACTCTGACAATGCCTTTAAAAGTATGCAGTTTTTGATAATTAAATTATGCAAAAAACATGTATAATTTTAGGGTAGACTAAGACAGCAAACTAAGAATGGGCATCCATTTTAGTTTTTTAAGTCAATACAACAATAAATGCATATAGGAACACATGCTTAAATTAAAAATGCAACAATCAGAGGACATAATCAATTAAATAGTAAATGACTACTTAAAATATTTTTTAGCACTGTTTGTTTTTCAGAGATTTGTGAATATGCCGTTTTATGTTCTTCTCATTGAACTAATGCAATATGTGCTTTGGAACTGGAATCATATAGTGTTGGAAAGCTGGTGTTTCACGTCCAGAGGGTCCTTGCTTCCGGAAGCTGAAAATTGTATATGATCGCCCCACTCATTCCATCCCGCGAAACCCTTAAGGTGTCGCAAGTCTAGTATGGAATGAGTGATGTATTGGACGTCATCATTGATGACGTTCATTCGAACGAATGATAAAGGGGGCTAAGTTTCGTTAAGTTGAGGCATATAGCCGCGATTTGAGTTTCTTGAAAACTGGCCGAGCACGTTTGCTGAAATTTGACATGTATATGGACAAGAATGCGATCTACCTGTTGGCGTAGGCGTTATACCTGGGAAAAATCAAGTTTTCGAGTATTTTGTGTTGAAATAATTTTTATGGGAAACGGCACGCGCGCGTGACGTCATGAAAAGCGCTTAGGCTAGCTTCCATCTTGCTACGAAACAAAGAAACTGACGTTACGCGTTATTAATTCAGTTAGGCGTTTAATCGATAAACAAAGGCGTAATAATTGTGCTTGAATATCAATCGGTAGTACACATGCATGTCTTTTGTGCACATTGTGGTTTTTTAATGAACATGACATAAATCTATGTGTTATTCAACGTATTGAGTGCGACGAGTTAACGGTCCATACAATAACCGAAAAGCACCGAAAAGCACCGAAAAGCACTCAATTTCTCTCTATATATATGCAATATATCGTTTTTAGTGTATGTTAACGAGTTTAATTAGTAATAAATGGTTATATGATTGTATGTTTATACTACATTGTGCCCAAAATGGAAAATATCGGCAATTACCGACAGAAAAGCACTTCATGTGGAAACCGAAAAGCACTCAATTTCTCTCTATATATATGCAATATATCGTTTTTAGTGTATGTTAACGAGTTTAATTAGTAATAAATGGTTATATGATTGTATGTTTATACTACATTGTGCCCAAAATGGAAAATATCGGCAATTACCGACAGAAAAGCACTTCATGTGGAAACCGAAAAGCACTCAATTTCTCGCTATATATATGAATATTTGCGTTTCTATTGGGTGTAAACGGATTGAATTAGTTATAAATGGTTATATTTCATGCACATTTATACTACCTTGGGTTTATAACGAGGTATTAATGCCCGAAATTGGATTAATATCGGCAATATACCGACCGAAAAGCACTTCATGTGAAGACCGAAAAGCACTCAATTTCTCGCTATATATATGAATATTTGCGTTTCTATTGGGTGTAAACGGAGTGAATTAGTTATAAATGGTTATATTTCATGCACATTTATACTACCTTGGGTTTATAACGAGGTATTAATGCCCGAAATTGGATAAATATCGGCAATATACCGACCGAACAGCACTTCATGTGAAGTCCGAAAAGCACTCAATTTCTCGCTATATATATGAATATTTGCGTTTCTATTGGGTGTAAACGGATTAAATTAGTTATAAATGGTTATATTTCATGCACATTTATACTACCTTGGGTTTATAACGAGGTATTAATGCCCGAAATTGGATAAATATCGGCAATATACCGACCGAAAAGCACTTCATGTGAAGACCGAAAAGCACTCAATTTCTCGCTATATATGTGAATATTTGCGTTTCTATTGGGTGTAAACGGATTGAATTAGTTATAAATGGTTATATTTCATGCATATTTATACTTCCTTGTGTTTATAACGAGGTATTAATGCCCGAAATTGGATAAATATCGGCAATATACCGACCGAAAAGCACTTCATGTGAAGACCGAAAAGCACTCAATTTCTCGCTATATATATATAATATTTGCGTTCCTATTATGTGTAAACGGTTTAAATTAGTTATAAATGGTATATTGCATGCATATTTATACTACCTTGTGTTTATTATGAGGTATTAATGCCCAAAATTGGTTAAATATCGGCAATATACCGACCGAAAAGCACTCCCGCGACAGCAGAGAATCACCGAAAAGCACTCAAGTTCTCTATATATACATGCAAGTTAACTATAAGGGCCGATTTTAATGGATTGAAAAGATGTACATATTTATTTAGTCAAAGTCTGTTCATATTGAAACTTAATTTTAATGTCTGAAGTCATCATTAACAACTTGTGAACGAACGGCCGGTACGCTTCTTTAATCAGCACAAAGCAGTTTGGAAATAGATTTTCGCACCTTCAATTAATTATATTCCAGATAATGATGAGAAGTTGTGTTATGATCGGTGCCTTTAATTCATGTCCGAACAGTGCGGCTCGTGTGAATTAATGTACATTTTGTTGATTTACATGTGCTCAATTAATTATTCGATGTACGATGTGAATCTAATCTTAGTTTTAGTGCAGATTCGTTCATACGACACAAAGACACTATTTTATGTTACGGATCTTTTCGGTTTAGAGGACTGAGACATTCATGTTAAAAATCGAATATAATATATATTTTTTTTATAAAAAACAGGTAGCAAGTTATAAATATATCGGCAATGTACCAACCGAAAAGCATTTCATGGTGTTTATCATCTCATACGTAAATTGATGTATATGTTTTAAGTATTTCTAATTGACGTGAAACTCTTGAATAGAAATTGCAGCATGACTTTTAGTTAATGCGCTCTGTATTAATAATAGCGATTTTAATTGAAGATACAAAAAAATCAACATGTACACTTGAAATTCAATAGCTCCCCAAATGAGTGCAGAAAAAACAACGTGTCAACGTGTCACGTATATTTCAGGCACGGGCACAATCACACTTTATTAGCGCCGTCTTTAAACCCTTTTAATCTCTAAAGAACAGATTAATTTGACCTTAATTAACAAAATTAACAAAATTATTTTAACTATTGCAAGCTAGAATTAATATGTGACTACTTGCTATACAATCAGTACCATTCGATAATGGATCGTATTTAATTGTGGTTCCTTCTTTTAACTTATGTTGACGGCCGACTTTTAGAATAGCTAGTGCCAGTAATAAATGTATTTCTTTAAATTCACATGTTGTTTTTTTAAGATATGAAAGATGCAAATGTGTCTTACTTATATTGTTTTCTGGTGTTTAATCTATCTTATATATATGTGACTACGTGCTAATTTTTGGAGAAATGAAAGATTCAAATGTGTCTTATATATATTTTATCCATGTATCATGTGTATTCAGTTTTCATGCGAAAATATATCTTATTTCTTAATTTCCACCATCACACTTTATTAGCGCAGCGCCGACTCAGTAAATTAATTAATGTAATAAAAAAAAGTGCAACGGTGAGGTGGATCAATTGTTAGTGCACACCACTTCAGCAATAAATGAAAGTTATTTTGGCTGTAAATCCGATATTTCCAATACAGTAGCCATGTTCCTGTGTATTGAGATGATAAGATCACCACAGCAGGTTGCTAATACACAGTGTAGACTGAAATGAAAACAGTTATTTTGGCTGTAAATCCAATTCCAGTACAGTAGCCATGTTCCTGTGTATTGAACTGATAAGATCACCACAGCAGGTTGCTAATACACCGTGTAGACTTCCACTGTTTTATTATAGTAATTGTTATTTACCTGCTTGGAATAAAAAAAAATGGTGTATTCATTCGGGTCTGATGGTGTATTGTAATATATATAATTCTGATAAGAAACAGTAGCACACAACAGGAATTTGGTTGATAAAAATAACTGATGTATTTATTGAAAGTGAAATTTGCCCAGAATAGTTGTATAAAATTTTTCGTCTAGCGGCCAAGTGCATTAATCCCGATCGCTGTTGGGTATTTTACTGTTTAGTAACACCTTAATACCATCATTTTTAAACTGATAACGGAAATAAAGAAATATCTTTTTTTTGGTAAGTATACGTGCATGAATTAATGTTACATCTTTCATTGGAGATACATTGCGGCAGAGTTCTAGTTCGCAGCGTAATCAAGCTCCGTGTAATCGGTATCCTACAATAAATAAGTTTTTAATTATGTGTAATTTAATTCGCAACATTGCTTATCTCAACGTTCAATGGCCCGCGCACTTCACAAAATTTTAAAACATCATTATTGTTAAGTGTACATGCTTGATATATTCATAAAATAGCAGTTTTTTAAAAACAATCGGACTTTAACCTTTAATTTGATGCAAATGAACAGAAGAACTGATGTATTTATTTAACGTGAATAACATTTTGAACTAAAAATGTTTTGAATTAATGTTAATGCAAAAATAAATCTATAACATTATACCGCTGTTGGGTATTTTACTGTTAGTAACGCTCGATTGGTCATTGTCGGCTCGGGTAAAACTTACATGTACCCCGGGTACTCTTAAGTAACTCATACTCATGTTGATGCAGTTTTTCTTAACAGAAGTTTGTTTAAGATAATCGTTAGCGCGTTTTACGACATCGGATTTTGGGCGGGAAATACAACTGGGGTACAGTCTAATATCGACCGGGTACATGTAGGTAGTACCCGAGCCGACAATGACCAATCGAGCGTTAGTAAGCCATTAATACATACATTTTTAAAATGTGAACGGAAATAGGGAAATATCGTTTTTTGAGAAGTTTACGCGCTTGATTAAATGTTAGCTGTAGAAATTTAGTCAACTCTTCGGGACACCCTCTTTTTACAGACTTCGGGCCGCATTACAGTCAAAAAAGAAAAATGCATTGATAAATGCTGCTAAGTCCGAAAGGAAACTATTAAATGCGTATAATGTGGGATTACAGCAGACTGATGTTACGTTCCCGTCTTCAGACGCGGACAAGATGGCGATCAATATTCTGCACAAATTTCATCCTGCAATGATAGGGCATTACACACCTATAAAAACAATCGGTGACGGCAACTGTCTGTTTAGATCTATTTCAAAATGTTTGAATGGTAGTGAAGAGCAACATATTTTGTTGAGATTGTTATCTGCTCTTGAACTTATTGAAAACGAAAGTTACTACAAATCTGATCAGTTCCTCGCCGATGACAGAATACTTAAGGCGGAATATTCAAATTTGTTGCATGATGTTATAGGTCTATACACTTGGTCAGTCGTCGAGCTAATCTTTGTGGTAAGCGCAGTAATCAAAAAATGCATTAAGTCGTACTATCCGCCTCAGCCATTCTCGGACTATACGTCCGAAGTCTTAACACGGCGTGTTGTGGGTAGGGGATGTAAAGACATGTCACCTGATATAACAATAATGTGGTCTCAAATGTCTCGCTCGGAGATAATCAGACTAGAACCTAACCATTTTGTGCCATTGATTCCTGCAAACAAAATTTTAGTAAATGATGTTTCGCCACTCAGTGATGATATTAAAGTTACAAAGGTAGAAACATGTTCAATTCCTGCTAATGCAACTTTTGTGGTAATTGATGGTGACGACTCCGATTATGACCACTCGGAAACTGTTGAAAGGTCTTTTGAAAACTCATTATCTGAGAGCAGTGATGCAAATCAGAATGATGAACTGACAAATGACCAAGCAACGGCTTCTGAGGCAGACAAAACTGTAACATTGTTTAGTGGGAAATTAAACCCCATTTCTATCATATTGACGCGTGTGCGCAGCGGGTAATCAGATTGCGCGCTGCGTGTATTAAGACTATCGCACCTTCAATCGGATGCTATTTAATTAACACCCCGCTGATAAGATAACAGTATTAACACCTTCGATCAGTTGTGTTGTAATTAAAACTCACTGATAGTTTACCTGTGCATTCCGTTGATATTTATATCTGAAAATAAATGAAACACGATTTAAATGCCCCGTCGTATAGATTTCTTTACAAATCTTAATGATAATCATACCTGGTTTTTTATCATTGTTCACATTTGTTATTATAATCATGATCTTGAATTTTATAACTTTTGTACCTTCTTTGCATATGTCTATGTAACATAGTTGTATCTTTGTTTATTTTGTTTAATCTATCTTTTATTCGAACTTTACTACCTTCTTTGCATATGTATATGTAACATAGTTGTATGTATAGTTTATCTATTTTTATTCTATGGTTTTTATATTATGTACCACTTATTAGTTAGTATGTACCATATATTTATATACACATTGCGTCCCATATGCCGGTGTATGTCCTGGATTTTTTTTTACATATCATTACTTTCTATAATCATAATCTGATTTGAACTTGAGGGTAACATAATCATTGACAGACAAGCTTATCTTAAGCTGTGCAGTTTTATTTCATTACAAACAGCTGCAAATATTTAATTTCTTGTTTATACAAATGGGACTATTTCCGTTTTTTTTTATTTCTTGCATAAATTTTCGGGAATATTTCGGCCTTTTTTTTTTAAATTTGGCTCTTACAAGAGGTGGCCTCCACGTGGCAAGAGCTGGGCAACATATTCATTATGTTGGCAAACTACCTCATGTATATATGAGTCGTGTTCTGGGAAGAAAAAGGAGCTTAATGCATGTTCGTAAAATGTCATCCCAGATTAGCCTACGCAGTCCGCACAGGCTAATCAGGGACGACACTGTCCGCTTTTATGGTATTTTTAGTTTCAAGGAAGTCACTCCTCACCGAAAATCACGTTTGGGCGAAAAGTGTCGTCCCTGATTAGCAGTGCGGACTGCACAGGCTAATCAGTGACGACACTTTAAGCACATGCATTAAGCCCACTTTTCTCAGAACGCGCCTCATATATATATAGTGCTTTATTTTCAAACTTAAATCAATATTTAACGAAGTCATCATTGATTATATTAAATATAGAGAGAAATTGAGTGCTTGTGCTTTATCTTTAAACTTAAATCAATATTTAACGAAGTCATTATTGACTAAATAAATATGTACATCTTTTCAATCCATTATAAACGGCACTTATAGCTTAGTTTCGTTTATATATAGAGAAATTGAGTGCTTTTCGGTGATTCTGTGCTGTCGCGGGAGTGCTTTTGAGTGGCCACCAAAAAAAGTAATGAGCTTTATATTTAAACTTTTTATTTAATGAAGTCATTATTGACTAAATAAATATGTACATCTTTTCAATCCATTAAAATCGGCCCTTATAGTTAACTTGCATGTATATATAGAGAACTTGAGTGCTTTTCGGTGATTCTCTGCTGTCGCGGGAGTGCTTTTCGGTCGGTATATTGCCGATATTTAACCAATTTTGGGCATTAATACCTCATAATAAACACAAGGTAGTATAAATATGCATGCAATATAACCATTTATAACAAATTTAAACCGTTTACACACAATAGGAACGCAAATATTATATATATATAGCGAGAAATTGAGTGCTTTTCGGTCTTCACATGAAGTGCTTTTCGGTCGGTATATTGCCGATATTTATAAAATTTCGGGCATTAATACCTCGTTATAAACCCAAGGTAGTATAAATATGCATGAAATATAACCATTTATAACTATTTCAATCCGTTTACACCCAATAGAAACGCAAATATTCAAATATATAGCGAGAAATTGAGTGCTTTTCGATCTTCACATGAAGTGCTTTTCGGTCGGTATATTGCCGATATTTATCCAATTTCGGGCATTAATACCTCATAATAAACACAAGGTAGTATAAATATGCATGAAATATAACCATTTATAACTAATTTAAACCGTTTACACACAATAGAAATGCAAATATTCATATATATAGCGAGAAATTGAGTGCTTTTCGGTCTTCACATGAAGTGCTTTTCGGTCGGTATATTGCCGATATTTATCCAGTTTTGGGGCTTAATACCTCATAATAAACACAAGGTAGTATAAATATGCATGAAATATAACCATTTATAACTAATTTAAACCGTTTACACACAATAGAAACGCAAATATTCATATATAGCGAGAAATTGAGTGCTTTTCGGTCTTCACTTGAAGTGCTTTTCGGTCGGTATATTGCCGATATTTATCCAATTTTGGGGCTTAATACCTCATAATAAACCCAAGGTAGTATAAATATGCATGAAATATAACCATTTATAACTAATTTAATCCGTTTACACACAATAGAAACGCAAATATTCATATATATAGCGAGAAATTGAGTGCTTTTCGGTTTCCACATGAAGTGCTTTTCGGTCGGTAATTGCCGATATTTACCATTTTGGGCACAATGTAGTATAAACATACAATCATATAACCATTTATTACTAATTAAACTCGTTAACATACACTAAAAACGATATATTGCATATATATAGAGAGAAATTGAGTGCTTTTCGGTGCTTTTCGGTGCTTTTCGGTGCTTTTCGGTTATTGTATGGACCCACGAGTTAAAGAAAGGTTTACACGGCTAGGCTTTCCGAGATAAATGTAAGTACACACTGGTATTAGAATGGTATTCTATTTATCCGATAATATCTTGAATATAAATGATATTCAGACAATTACATTATTACGGTTTAATAATTTATTATTTAATCAATAAATAAACGCAAGCAGCAAATCAATTAATTTCGTTTGTAGTGGAAACCGAAAGTAAACAAACCAACCTTCAAAATGGCTGACGACATAGCAACGTAGGAATTAACGCTCAGAAATTATTTACAAAATAAGATCATCAGAAATGATGTAAAGTGAACGCTAATTCGCTGTTTTGTAGATAAGTATACGATCTATTGAAAAACCATAACATTTGACATAAAAACACCCGCGGATATGGAAATCTTCAGCGTAACGAAATAGCAGACATCACACGGTGTCTCATCTGATTCTACGCTGTTTGCCAAGGCCGATAATGAATGGAAATGCACAAACTCAGTAACTGGCAAGCATATAAGCATTAGTAGGTTGTTTCGTGATTATTTAGAAACGACTACATAATTCTTTTGGTTCAGCCAGTGCAACTTAACAGAAATAAGTATAAAAAGTTTCTACACCTGACAACAATGTGCCAACTTAATACAAGGTAAGTTGTTTACATTATTTAAAATATTGCAAGCTTACAGTATACAACAATAAACAGCTGGTACAATGTAATGTCATCGTTTTAATAAGCCCGTGGTTAATTACCCTTTTTAATCTTATGGATCAATGCATCTCTAACACCTTCAATTGACTTGTTCGTGAAAAATATACACCCTCAGTGCATCTTATCCCATACACCATCACTCACTTACTAAGGCTCGATTGATCATACTCGGCTTGGGTACTACTTACCGGTACATGTACCCCGGGTACTCTTAATTTTACTTACATGTACCCCGGGTACGGTAAATAAACTTAAACATACCCGCAAATATTAGATTGTATCTGATTTGTATATCCGCCAAAAATCTGATGTCGTTAACAGTGGTCTCTGGAAGCACCGGCAGCCGGCGATTTCACCGGTTACATTCAATCTACATGCAGGCTACTTTTCCCCAAAATATCAATTGAAATGGTGCAAATGCACATGTTTTATTGCTTAATCGCCGGCTACTTTGAAAATATAACTGGCTTCTCAGATGTTTCTGGAGAACACTGCGTTAAACATGCTACCGATTAACGTAAAACAATATTGTTTACCTTAAACAAACTTCTCTTTTAAAAAATCAGCATCAACATGCTTTTTAGTATGAGTGTTGAGAGGACGCCGTAGGAATAAGCAAGTAATCAAGAATACGTCTCTGTTTCTGCTTTTATTTCCTTCATGTATAATGACGATAAGGATTGACGACTAACATTGACGACAATGATTACAAGCATTGACGACTAACGTTGACGACAAGCATTGGCAACTAGATGTAACATTGACCATTCTCTACAATAAATGAAATTAACAATAAAAAATGAGTAATAAGATTATAGTACAACAGATATGCTATTCAAAGTATAATATAATAGCATACACTCATTAGAATAAAAGGTTTCATAAATAACAATTTGAAACATTTTCAATAAATATCGAAATATCTTATACAATATTTATTACACAGCAATTTTCTTCTCTTTTAAAACTTCTCTTTTAAAAAATCAGCATCAACATGCTTTTTAGTATGAGTGTTGAGAGGATGACAAGCATTGGCAACTAGATGTAACATTGACCATTCTCTACAATAAATGAAATTAACAATAAAAAAATGAGTAATAAGATTATAGTACAACAGATATGCTATTCAAAGTATAATATAATAGCATACACTCATTAGAATAAAAGGTTTCATAAATAACAATTTGAAACATTTTCAATAAATATCGAAATATCTTATACAATATTTATTACACAGCATTAATTAATTGTTAAAACATAATATAAAGACAGAATATGGTGTTCCCCATTTAACGGACCTTGCAAACCAAATAATGTTTCTTTTAAAAAATCTATGACGGTAAAAAGTGAACGTGCGATGTTGCGGAAAATATTATACTTGACGACGTCATACAATGACGCGACTTTAAACAATTTAAGATTTAAAATTAAATCACATTATTGATTTTAACAATGAGTTTTGATAATATAAATGCCATTTAACAGAAAATTTACATAACAATTTGAAACATTTTCAATAAATATCGAAATATCTTATACAATATTTATTACACAGCATTAATTAATTGTTAAAACATAATATAAAGACAGAATATGGTGTTCCCCATTTAACGGACCTTGCAAACCAAATAATGTTTCTTTTAAAAAATCTATGACGGTAAAAAGTGAACGTGCGATGTCGCGGAAAATATTATACTTGACGACGTCATACAATGACGCGACTTTAAACAATTTAAGATTTAAAATTAAATCACATTATTGATTTTAACAATGAGTTTTGATAATATAAATGCCATTTAACAGAAAATTGACATAAATGTAAACATAATTAATTTTGACAAAATAGCCGACAACAACCGATTTAGTGTTAAAAAATTCCCGCGTACGTTTTAGTATATTTACCGTACCCAGGGTATGAGCCTTACTAACTGTATTATTATTATATCTCACCGACTACAAGGTACCTTTACCTTGTTGTGTTTATCAACCTGGAATTTATGTAAAATCCGGCTAATTAGTAACAGATGTGATACACTGAGATAAAGATATTGCCTTAGTCCTTATGTATTTGAGGCTGTTTCCATAAATAATTAAGAAGTAACTTTTTACAGCTTTTTAAAGATTTTTAAAAAAATAAATAACTCAGAAAAAAGTTTATCAATTACAGAATAATTATTGATTTAATATAAAATGGCTCCTTTGTAATGTTTAAATGCTACAATTTTTAATCGACCAGTAAAGACCAGTAATGACCAGTATTGACCGGTTTTAACCGGGTATTGACTGCCGGCCCGGTCAATACTCAATTGACCGGTCAATATGCCAATCCTGCATTGAAACCTAATATGCATTTATCTATTATTATTTGGGGACAAATAATTTTACTGTGTGAAGACCCTACATAAAAATGCTGATTTTTTTCTTACTTGGTACCTGGCGACACACATTTTCAAGTCTATTTCATTAAATTTGGCATAGATATTTATAAAAATGGCATCATATGAACCAGTAGTCATAGTATAAGCAACATTGAAGCCTAATATGCATTCATCTATTATTAATTGGGCACAAATAATTTTACTGTGTGAAGACCCTACATAAAAATGCTGATTTCTTTCTTACTTGGTACCTGGCGACACACATTTTCAAGTCTTTTTCATTAAATTTGGCATAGATATTTTAATAAATGGCATCGTATGAACCAGTAGTCATAGTATAAGCAACATTGAAGCCTAATATGCATTCATCTATTATTATTTGGGCACAAACAATTTTACCGTGTGAAGATCCTACATAAAAATGCTGATTTTTTTCTTATTTGTTACCTGGAGACACACATTTTCAAGTCTATTTCATTAAATTTGGCATAGATATTTATAAAAATGGCATCGTATGAACCAGTAGTCATAGTATAAGCAAAATTGAAGCCTAATATGCATTCATCTATTATTATTTGGGCACAAATAATTTTACCGTGTGAAGACCCTACATAAAAATGCTGATTTTTTTCTTACTTGGTACCTGGCGACACACATTTTCAATTCTATTTCATTAAATTTGGCATATATGTTAATAAAAATGGCATTGTATGAACATATCGTCATAGTATAAGCAACATTGAAGCCTAATATGCATTCATCTATTATTATTTGGGAACAAATAATTTTACTGTGTGAAGACCCTACATAAAAATGCGGATTTTTTTCTTACTTGGTACCTGGCGAATCACATTTTCAAGTCTATTTCATTAAATTTGGCATAGATATTTATAAAAATGGTATCATATGAACCATTAGTCATAGTATAAGCAACATTGAAGCCTAATATGCATTCATCTATTCTTATTTGGGCACAAATAATTTTACTGTGTGAAGACCCTACATAAAAATGCAGATTTTTTTCTTATTTGGTACCTGGCGACACACATTTTCAAGTCTATTTCATTAAATTTGGCATAGATATTTATAAAAATGGCATCGTATGAACCAGTAGTCATAGTATAAGCAACATTGAAGCCTAATATGCATTCATCTATTATTATTTGTGCACAAATAATTTAACCGTGTGAAGACCCTAGATAAAAATGCTGATTTTTTTTCTTACTTGGTACCTGGCGATACACATTTTCATGTCTATTTCATTAAATTTGGCATAGATATTCATAAAAATGGCATCGTATGAACCAGTCGTCATAGTATAAGCAACATTGAGGCCTAATATGCATTCATCTATTATTATTTTGGGCACAAATAATTTTACCGTGTGAAGACCCTACATAAAAATGCTGATTTTTTTCTTACTTGGTATCTTGCGACACACATTTTCAAGTCTTTTTCATTAAATTTGGCATATACATGTATATTAATAAAAATGGCATTGTATGAACATGTCGTCATAGTATAAGCAGAGAAGCATAATAGGCATTCATCTATTATAATTTGGGCTCATACAATTTTACCGTGTTAGCACCATATATCAAGTTGCAGATTTTTTAAATATTCGCCACATACCCAAAGGCATTTTCATTAATATCTCAGAAAAATAGACCTATACATTAATACACATGGCATCTAAAGAACATTTTATCATAGTTAAACATGGTTCCCAGCCAACCTGGAAATCAGGGAAAACCTGGAAAAAAACTTTCACTTTCACTAACGCCCAGTACAAATATATGGACAGAATGATTTTTTCACTTACCGGTATGTGGGTGTATGTTGGCTCCACTTCACAAGATACAGTCATTGTAGTTTAATTGAAAAACGCATCTTACAATGTGAGATGAGTTCTGGGTTCAAGCCCCAGCAGTGCCCTATCATGTGTGATATACAGAGCCATTATGATTAAATATACACAGTTATCTTTTTAAACAATACAATTAAATATAAGGAATAATGTTAAAGGGGCATTGCTGCTTAGCCATTTTTGGGATTGTATTGTGATTTTTGGCCAAATTTGACACTGAATAACAGGGTTTATATACATCCCAAGCATAAATGCTTCTAAATTTGTAAAAAAAACAAGTCGAAGTGTGCAGAATATTAAAAATTTGCAATTTTCTGATGTCTAAAGGTCATTAAATGCCACTTAAAGTTTACATTTTTTGTACAAAATGACCCATTTTGTGCTGTCCATTATTGGTTAATGTTTTACGCCGTCAGGTCCAAAAACGCTAATTCTGTAGCTTGTTTGGACTATAATCTATAATGTGGCCAAGTTTCAGCAGATTCGACCCAGTGGTTCTGATTTTATACGCCGTGCCTAGCTTTTATTAGTCCACTACCGGTTTCACCGGAGGGGACTTATGGTTTGCGCTCTGTGGGTCCGTCAGTCAGTCACACTTTTCTGAATCCTGCGATAACTTTAAAAGTTCTTAATATTTTTTCATGAAACTTGAAACATGGATAGATGGCAATAAGGACATTATGCACGTGATTTCATTTTGTTCCTACGTCAAAAATTCTGGTTTCTATGGCAATAAATAAAAACATAAAATAAATTCTGACAATGGTGGAGCCGGTAGGGGACAAATTTGCTTGACAATAGTCTTGTTGAGTATTACTCACTGACTTATGCATATACGCTCGGCTGTTTTCGGAGAATACCTGAGGTATTGTCATAGCCAGCTCATCGCGTCGTGTCGTGTCTTTTCGCTGTCCGGCGTCCGCCATGCTAAAACCTTAACATTGACCCATTGTACCCACAATTTTCGTACCCACATTTTTTTTCGTAACCAAAATTTTCGTACCCACATTTGTTTAGTACCCAAAACTTGTGTTCCCACATTTTCTTACCCAAAATTTTTGAATCCAAATTTGTTTAGTTCCCACTCATTCCATCCCGCGAAACCCCTTAAGGTGTCGCAACTCTAGTATGGAATGAGTGATGTATTGGACGTCATCATTGATGACGTTCATTCGAACGAATGATAAAGGGGGCTAAGTTTCGTTAAGTTGAGGCATATAGTCGCGATTTGTGCTTCTTGAAAACTGGCCCAGCACGTTTGCTGAAATTTGACATGTATATGTACCAGAATGCGATCTACCTGTTGGCGTAGGCGTTATACCTGGGAAAAATCAAGTTTTTTGATTAAATCACGAAAAAGTTTCGCAAGTTTTACATAACCGGAATTACAAAATGCTCTATGTGGATATACCGAAACCCTACCGAAATCCCCGAAATCAAACTTTGATAAAAACAATGTTTCATTAGTGATTTCAGCGTATTTTGCAACGATCTATATTAAAATACGCAGTTTTTCAATACACAATCAATATTAATGGGGATTTCGTGGGATCTCGTGGATTTCTGAGGATTTTGGTAATTACGGGAAATTCGGTATTTCTTCACACCCGTCAAAATGGTCGACTTCGTCAGAATGAACGCTTAGAAAGTATTTACAAAAAAACATCATCTCAAACGATGTAAAGTGAACGCTACTTATCTGTTTTGTAGATAAGTATACGATCCATTGGAAAACACTAACATTTGACATAAAAAAATGCCAGTGGATATGGAAATCTTCATCGTTGGAAATAGCAGACGGCGTCGACCAATGGCGAAAAGAACGCGAGAAAGTATTAACAAAATAACATAATTAAAAATGATGTAAAGTGAACGCTAATTCGCTGTTTTGTAGATAAGTATACGATCTATTGAAAACCATAACATTTGACATAAAACACCCGTGGATATGCAAATCTTCTGCGTACCAAATACGAAATAGCAGACATCATGCGGCGTCTAATCTGAGTCTACGCTGTTTGCCAAGGCCGATAGTATAATGAATGGAAATGCACAAACTCAGCAACTGGCAAGCATATATGCATTAGTAGATTGTTTCGTGATTATTTAGAAACGACTACATAATTCTTTTGGTTCAGCCAGTGCAACTTAACAGAAATAAGTATAATAGTTTCTACACCTGACAACAATGTGCCAACTTTATACAAGGTAAGTTGTTTACATTATTTAAAATATTTCAAGCTTACAGTATACAACAATAAACAGCTGGTACAATGTAATGTCATCGTTTTAATTTTAATAAGCCCGTGGTTAATTACCCTTTTTAATCTTATGGTTCAATGCATCTCTAACACCTTCAATTGACATTCTCGGCTCGGGTACTACTTACCGGTACATGTACCCCGGGTACTCTTAACTTTACTTACATGTAGCCCGGGTACGGTAAAGAAACTTAAACATACCCGCAAATATTAGATTGTATCCGAGTTGTATATCTGCCAAAAATCCGATGTCGTTAAACATGCTAGCGATTAAAGTAAAACAATATTGTTTACCTTAAAGAAACTTCTCTTTAAAAAAAATCTGCATCAACATGCTTTTTAGTATGAGTGTTGAGAGGACGCTGTAGGAATAATCAAGTAATCAAGAATACGTCTCTGTTTCTGCTTTTATTTCCTTCATGTATAATGACGATAAGGATTGACGACTAACATTGACGGCAATGATAACAAGCATTGAAAACTAACACTAACGACAAGGATTGGCGTCTAGATGTAACATTGACGATTCTCTACAATAAATGAAATTAACAATAAAGAATGAATAATACGATTATAGTACAACAGATCTGCTATTCGAAGTATAATATGATAGCATACACTCATTAGAATAAAAGGTTTCATAAATAACAATTTGAAACATTTTCAATAAATATCGAAATATCTTATACAATATTTATTACACAGCATGAATTATTTGTTAAAACATAATATAAATACCAAATATGGTGTTCCCCATTTAACGGACCTCGCAAACCAAAAAATGTTTCTTTAAAAAAATCTATGACGGTAAAAGTGAACGTGCGACATCGCGGAAGAATATACTTGACAACGTCATACAATGACGCGACTTTAAACAATTTAAGATTTTAAATTGAATCACATTAATGATTGTAAAAATGAGTTTTGATAATACATTGTATAAATGCCATTTAACAGAAAATTGACATAAATGTAAACATAATTAATTTTTACAAAATAGCCGACAACAACCGATTTAGTGTTAAAATTCCCGGGTATGTTTTAGTATATTTACCGTACCCAGGGTACGAGCCTTACTAACTGTATTATTATTATATCTCACCGACTACCTTTACCTTGTTGTGTTTCAACCTGAAATTTATGTAAAATCCGGCTTTCTTTACTTTTATTTTTCATTCATTTGATTACGCAATTGTTGACGTATCTCGTGGAAAATTATTTGAATCTTTGGATTTTAGTGACGACAAGCTGGAAGTGTCAATTTATTTTTTACAATGAATCTAAGATGTATTTAATTTTTGTGTGTTTGTCATGCATAGTTCAGTGTTTTCCAGAAAAATTTGAGTAGCCAGTTATATGGCCGGCAACTATGCAGTAAAACCAAAGCATTTGTGACATTTACTTGATATATTTGGGAAAAGTAGCCGGCATCAAGAGTTAATGTAACCGGCAAGATCGCTAGCAGCCGGTATTTAAAGAGAACACTGATAATAGTAAACTAAATCTCTACGACGGGATTACAGCTTTGTAAAATTGTTTTTTGGGTGATAATGGTTAGTAATTCATACTAATGTTATTAAAAAATATCGGCTTTAAATTTAATTTTGAGAATGGGATGGAAGAACAGGAAATGAAGAGCATACAGGGATGGAAATAAGTGGTTTACCGTGAACCCGGGGCAAGTAGATTTTGGCCTGGGCAACTCAATTTCAAAAGTTGGTAAACTTCTTTTTTTTAAAGCTTAAAACAATTCACTGCAATAAAAATTGAAAAACAATTGATCACCATGGATCAATACTAGTTAAATAACATTAATTATTTAGGATAGGACATGATTCAATTCAGGCTCATAATAAAACATCATGCATTGAACATGTGTTGTCACCAAATGTATTTAATTATCTATTATTTTATTAAAAGAATGTATAATATTCACATGTTCATATTTCTGGGCTCGTTATTCTTTATCTGGGCAACCAAAATACTAAAGATGGTTGCCCACAATAGTAAACAGTTAGTTTCAATCCCTGGCATATCATTGTATCTCTATTGTTATAAGCATTGCATTAAAGTTGTGATTGAGGTTAGCCTGTTGTTTATGGTATATTTACATTTTAGCTTGACTGTTATATATGAAATATATATAGTCGAGCTATCCTACTCAACCCGGCGTCGGCGTGCGCATTGGAATGTTTGCGTACCACCTCAAATATATTTCCTATGTCCATTGACATATTGCTTTTATATTTTGCATACTTCATTACCGACATAACCCCAATCTATAAACAAGAGCAGACAACTCATTTACTGTATCAAGCATTTTAACAGAATTAGGCCCTTTTTCACTAAGAATAATATGCATATTATTGATAAATCTATGTTAAAGTTTGCATATGACCTCAAATATTTTTATGTCACTTGACATATTGCGTTCATACACCATGTATTTTGCTTATTAACCAACATGACCCCAATGTATAAACAAGAGCAGATAACTGTATCAAGCATTTTGTAACAATTATGGCCTTTTTTTCACTTAGAATAAGCATATAATTGATAAATGTATTATTAAGTTTGCGTACCACCTTTAAAATTGCCATAACTTGTTTATTATGCTCCCCCCCCAAATTTTTTAGGGGGAGCATATAGTCGCCGCTTCGTCTGTCCGTCGGTGCAAAAATTTGTTTCGTACCCAATTTTTTTTGTACCCAAATTTATATATGTACCCTTTTTTTTTCGTACCCAAATAGTTTTTTGTACCCTAATTTTTTCGTTCCCTATAGGTTTTCATAACCAAATTTTTTTTCGTACCCAATTTTTTTTTACACAAATTTGTTAGAACCCAAATTTATTTGAAACCCATTTGTTCGTACTCAAATTTTTTTCGTACCCAAATTTGTTTTGTTCCCAATTTTTTTTTGTACCCAAATTTTTATTTGAACCTTTTTTTTCGTACCCAAATAGTTTTTCGTACCCTAATTTTTTTTTATAACCAATTTTTTTTTCGTACCACACATTTTTTTTGTACCCAATTTTTTTGTACACAATTTGTTCGTACCCAAATTTCTTCGTACCCATTGTTCGTACTCATTTTTTTTTCGTACACAAATTTTTTCGTACCTTATTTTTTATTTGTACCCATTTTTTTCGTACCAAAATAGTTTTTTCGTTCCCTTATTTTGTTTGTACCCTTTTATCGTACTCAAATTTGTTTTCGTACCCAAATTTGTTTTTTTTTTCCTACCCACATATTTTTCGTACCATTTTTTTATAGAAATAATCGATTTTCAATTTGATTTCATCTCTCCACTCATTCCATCACGCGAAACCCTTAAGGTGTCGCAACTCTAGTATGGAATGAGTGATGTATTGGACGTCATCATTGATGACGTTCAATTGAACGAATGATAAAGGGGGCTAAGTTTCGTTAAGCTGGGGCAAATCACTGCGATTTGGGAGTCTTGAAAACTGGCCGGAACACGTTTGCTGAAATTTGACATGTATATGGACAAGAATGCGATCTACCTGTTGGCGTAGGCGTTATACCTGGCAAAAATCAAGTTTTCGAGTATTTTGTGTTTAAATACTTTTATGGGAAAGGGCACGCGCACAGATAAACATGGTGACGTCACTTCACAAACAGCGTTAGACATCCGCCATCTTGTAACGCGACAAAGAAACTCAGTGTTATTAGTTCAATAAGCACAGAAAATATGATTGTGTTTTAATTATCATTAATACAAATGTCTATATTTTGTGCAGCGGATGTTTATTCAGACGGATACGACAGAATTACGTAAGTATCATTGTGTACTTTACAGTAGATTTTACTACGGAAGAAATTTATTATATCTCACTCAGTCACTGACAAAACTAGCTTGACACATAAACAACAACCGGATCGGATTTACATCCACATAATATTGTGCGAATCCGATGCAATTCGAATTACTAAATGTTTGATAACGTTTGATGAATTCGTTATATCAATATGCATTAACTTTCAAGGGGAATAATTATAATTGAAATGTGCGATTCAATGACAGTGTTATATTGGATAATTAGTCGTTAGGCCGTAACAGATAAGTATTTAGTTTGTTGTGTTTCATTTTCAACATAGTTTTACCGTATTTTACTTAAAGTAAAACAGTTCAGTCGTCATTATATCTTGAATTTTAAATATTGAAATACATGTCGGATATTTCATATTTTCGGACGTTGCTACGTAAGCTAGTTGTCAACATAATTATTAAGATACATATTTACCTTTTACCATACAGTTGTGCAGCTGTTGTCTACTTAATGACGCGCTGTTTAATGTCTAGATCTATAATGTTCTTCTGCCCGTGATGATAATAAGTCTTTAAATCAACAAACCCCAGCAATGTCAATGGTCTGTCAACATTAGAAAAATATTAGCTAAAGAAACTTCAGCGTACAATTTATATGGTATTGACATACCTGTACTTTGAAGCAAACTCTGTATCGAAAGTCAACCAGAGTCGTAACATATTTATGTCACGCTATAAATCAAAGAATACTCATTTTCTTGGATACATTTCTACATATATTGGTGAATGAATATAAATTACTGCATCGAGGAATATTTTAAGGTTTAAATGTTTCAAATGCATCTAACAATAGATGAAAATAACTCTCATCAGTCTGAAATTCACAATTTTGAAGCCATTGTCGCTTTGTCCAAGACTAGTTTTCATTTGGATACTGTCGGATCATCCTTGACATCTTTTGCTGATATTGTAAACATTACCTTTGTTTTCTAAAATCTATTATTTGTGATTAACAACATACGTCTGGTGGATTATAAAACTGATTTCAGTGTGAATCGGGTAGTTTTAAATATTTACTTTGAGTTTGTATTTACACTACAATTTGTTAACAACACAAGCCAGAATATTCTAAAATACCGGGAAATGTCATTCTGAATTGAAAACACTTGAGCACATGGTATACAAATATACAAATACAAATTTTATTTTAAGTCAGTTTGTACATAACAAGTATAACATTAACATCTACATTTTCACAACAATAACACGTATACTGAAAGCGCTTTAAGCGGAAAGAATCCGGGTATTTCGGACCAGGGTATTTCCGGGACAGATTTACTCGTTATGCAAAGGAAAAATATGATATGCCTAATCGACAATTTCAATTGGGTTTCGGAAACGCATGGTTTTATTTTTCTATGCGTAATCGGCAATTTTACATTGAGTATTTACACAAATGCGACCTAATCTGTAGCTCTGTTACAGTAATCTGTGAAACAACGTCATTAATAAACAAAAAAATATGTTTGACCACAAACGGTGGCTAATAATGTTTAGGAAAAATACAAACAATATAGATTTATCTATAACATAACATGTTAGAATTTTATCATGAATTTATAATCACTCATAATGAGATTTCAATATACAGTTACATGCAATAGACAGTTTTTTAAGCCAGTGCCTTTTGAATTCAGAAAATAAGCAAGATAAACCATAAAATTGGGAAAAATAGATAGTAAACCATAAAATGGAGAAAAATGAGGCATATTAATATGATTATATAAATAACAGAATCACAATAATACTGTTTTTAAGTGCACGATTTAGTGCATTTTTTAAATTTATATTATAAAAATGCTGCTTGAATTTCTTTTTACCTTTCATATGTAAAAAAAAGAAATATCATCTGCTAGTGCAAAATATGACTGGTCATTTCGTAGCAAAGAGAAGAAAATAAGTGCATTAAATAAATAAATTAATATTTTTGTATCTGGAATAGTTGTATTTTAAATCGATCCTCCACCCTATGTATGGCCGTATAAGGGATAAAATGCTTTCCAACTTGAAATGAAAGGCTATTTGGTTGATCGTGTAGCGTTTATGTGCAAAATTTGAGGGCCAATTGATAAAGCTGTTGATGCCAAAACAGGTTACTGGTAATAATAATAATTTATTATCAGGTACATGTACACAAGCAATAAGTAATATTTAACCCTTTCAGTGCGGGAACAAAAATTTTAAAGGCCTTTGAAAACAGTTTGGATCCAGATGAGACGCCACACAACGTGGCATCTCATCAGGATTCCAAACTGTTTGCTATTCTGATAGTATTCTGTGAAAAAAAATCGAAGAAGAAATGCTTATTTTAGAAATTCAGCAGACGACATTTTAGCAGACGACAAATTTCCCAGCATGCAAAGGGTTAAGATGCTTAAGGTGTGGAAGACTCATAATCAGGTTTGGTGTCCCTCAAACCCTAAGCGTCTTTGTTATTTCTTATGCAGTTTGTATAGATAGTGCCACATCCTGACACGTAAAGCTTGTGCTTTGTTGGCAGCGTTAGTTGGCTGTTAACAGGTTCATTGTGGTTATCTCCACCATCAGTCTGTCCGTCTGTCCTAGCCACTATCTCTACACCATAAGCACTAGAACCTTGAAACTTAAACACATGGTAGCTATGGCATTATGTGCGACCCTGCACTATTTGGAATTTGATGAGACCCCTGGGTCAAAAGTTATAGGGGTTGGGGTGGGGACGGTCAGAGATTTTCAATCATTTTTAGCCGACTATTATAGATGAAATTATATATAATGGAGCTATCCTGATCACGTCGGCGTTACCGTTAGCGTGGACATGTTACGTTTGTGTACTACCCCAAATATTTTCTTTTACTTTAACAAATTATATATTTTTTTTTTGCCACCCCCCCCTTCGAAGAAGAGGGGGTATATTGCTTTGCACATGTCGGTCTGTCGGTTGGTCGGTCCGTCCCACCAGGTGGTTTCCGGATGATAACTCAAGAACGCTTAGGCTAGGATCATGAAACTTAATAGGTACATTGATCATGACTCGCAGATGACCCCTATTGATTTATAGGTCACTAGTTCGAAGGTCAAGGTCACTGTGACCCGAAAATAGTAAAATGGTTTCCGGATGATAATTCAAGAACGCTTATGCCTAGGATCATGAAAACTTGAAAGGTAGATTGATCATGACTCGCAGATGACCCCTATAGATTTTCAGGTCACTAGTCAAAGATTAAGGTCACGGTAACCGAAATAGTAAAAATGGTTTCCGGATGATAATTCAAAAACGCTTATGCCTAGGATCATGAAACTTGATAGGTACATTGATCATGACTCGCAGATGACCCCTATTGATTTGAGGTCACTAGTTCATACATGTACTTCTTTACCAACATGACCCTAATCTATAACCAAGAGCAGACAACTGTATCAAGCATTTTGACGGAATTATTGCCCCTTTTTATACTTAGAATATGCATATTATTGAGAAATCTATGTTAAAGTTTGCATACCACCTCAAATATTTTCTTTGTCCTTTGACATATTGCTTCATATTTTGCATACTTCATAACCAACATGATCCCAATCTATAAACAAGAGCAGACAACTGTATCAAGCATTTTGACAGAATTATTGCCCTTTTTATACTTAGAATATGCATATATAATTGAAATCTATGTTTAATTTGCATACCACCTCAAATATGTTCTATGTCCTTTGACATATTGCTTTCATATTTTGCATACTTCTTACCAACATGATCCCAATCTATAAACAAGAACAGACAACTGTATCAAGCATTTGACAGAATTATTGCCCCTTTTATACTTAGATAATTGAACATTTGCTTAAATTGCCATAACTTCTTTATTTATGATCACATTTGATTCATACTTTGACAAAGCAACACTTACCTGACATACACCAATGCACTGCACCCAAACTATCCCCCATGCCCCCACCCCAGAATCCCCCCCCCCCAAATTTTTTTTATAATTATTTTTGAAAGTTCATCTTTTAAATTACCACCAACCCACTTAAACCCCCCCGCTCCCATGATGGCTTACAGTAACCTTGTCAAGCACTCAAAATCTCTTATGACAATACGGTTCAATCTCAACCATGCATGGCCGCATTACCAACCCTTGGGCCGCCCCCTGGGTCCAAACATGCGGCGTGAGAATACGGTCGGCCTCTGCGACCATTTTTCACCAATTGACTTCAAATTAATACTTAAGATTTCTTATGACAACACAGTCTATCTTGACCATCCATGTTCACATTACCCACCAGGGCCCCGCCCCACTTGGTGGTAAAGATCCCAAGCTATTTCAGCATATTAAAATCCAAGCCATTTTTGTGGTCAAGACCCGAGCTTTCTCACCATAATTAAATCCAGGCCAGTTTGGTGGCAGAGACCCCGAGCTATTTCAGCATAATTAAAATCCAGTCAGTTTAGTGGTCAAGATCCTGGACTATTCGGTATAATTAAAATCCAAGCCAGTTTGGTGGTCAAGACCCTGAGCTTTTTTAGCATAATAAAAATCCAAGTCAGTTAGTGTTCAAGATCCTGAACTTTTTCGGTATAATTAAAATCCAGGCCAGTTTGGTGGTCAAGACCCCAAGCTTTTTCAGCATAATAAAATCCTAGCCGTTTCGTGGGGGAGACCCTGAGTTATTTCAGCATATTTAAAATCAAAGTCAGGTATAATTCGGTATAATTAAAATCAAGGCCAGTTTGGTGGTCAAGAACCCGAGCTTTTTCAGCATAATTTAAACCATAGCCAGTTTCATCGCCGAGCCCTCGAGCTATTTCCGCATATTTGAAATCCAACCACCAGTTTGGTGGTAAAGATCCTGAACTATTTGGCATAATTAAAATCCAAGCCAGTTTGGGTCAAGATCCTGAGCTATTTCAGCATAATTAAAATGCAAGCCAGTGTGGTGGTCAAGAACCCAAACTATGATCATAATTCAAATCCCAAGCCAGTTTGGTGGTAAAGATCCCGAGCTATTTTCAGCATAATTAAAATCCAAGCCAGTTTGGTGATCAAGACCCCTAGCTTTTTCAGCATAATAAAAATCCAAGCCAGGTTGGTGGTCAAGATCCGAGCTATTTCAGCATAATTTAATTCTAAGCCAGTTTGGTGGTCATGACCCCGAGTTATTTCAGCATAATTAAAATCCAAGCCATTTTGGTGGTCAAGACCCCAAGCTATTGTAGCATATATTGTTTCGGCATAATTTTTTCTCACCCAATTGTTTTCGTACACA